>NW_020837949.1:69097189-69365022 GCF_003676395.1 Aethalodelphis obliquidens | reverse complement strand
CAACAACAAAAAGCAAACAACCCAATCCAAAAATGGGCAGAAGACCTTAATAGACATTTCTCCAAAGAAGACATACAGATGGCCAGTAGGCATATGAAAAGATGATCAACATCACTAATTATTAGAAAAATGCAAATCAAAACTACAATGAGGTACCACCTCAGGCCAGTAAGAATGGCCATCATTAAAAAGTCTACAAACAGTAAATTCTGGAGAGGGTGTGGAGGAAAGGGAACCCTCCTGCACTGTTGGTGGGAATGTAAGTTGGTGCACCCATTATGGAAAACAGTAAGGAGGTTCCTCAGAAAACTAAAAATAGAATTACCACATGATCCAGCAATCCCACTCCTGGGCATATACCCGGACAAAACTATAATTAAAAAAGATACATGAACCTCTATATTCACTATGTTCATAGCAGCACTATTCACAATAGCCAAGACATGGAGACAACCTAAATGTCCATTGACAGATGAATGGATAAAGAAGATGTGGTACATATATACAATGTAATAATACTCAGCCATAAAAAAGAACAAAATAATGCCATTTGCAGCAACATGGATTCAGCTAGAGATGATCATCCTAAGTGAACTGAGTCAGAAAGAGAAAGACAAATACCATATGATATCACTTATATGTGGAATCTAAAATATGGCACAAATAAACCTATCTACAAAACAAAACAGACTCACAGGCATGGAGATCAGACTTGCGGTTGCCAAGGGGGAGCGGGAGGAAGAGGGAGAGGAATGGACTGGGAATTTGGAGTTGGTAGATGCAAACTATTACATTTAGAATGGATAAACAACAAGGTCCTATTGTATAGCACTGGGAACTATATCCAATCTCCTGGGACAAACCGCAGTGGAAAAGAATATTTAGAAAAGAATGTACATATGTGTATAACTGAGTCACTTTGCTGTACAGCAGAGATTGACACATTGTAAATCAACTACACTTCAATAAAAAAAAAAGACTTGGATTTCCAAGTATATCATATTTCTTTGGCTATTAATTGAATTTTACTTCCAACTAGCTTAACTATATCAAGTAACATTGCTATGAGCGCATGGCAAGCTGCTGATGAAGAGCTTGTCCAGGGTAACTGAAGATTTTAAACAGCAGACATTACAGTGGGGTTTAGGAAAGATTAAACTCTTTGTACCCTGCCAAAGGCAGGAATATGCTCATATACACAGCTGTCATTTCTTCTTCAACAAGAAATTTTGCCATTTACCAGTATCAAAAAGGTTAATCTTCTAAGAGAGAACTGAGTTTTTACTATTTCTCTTACTTCTTTCCAGGAAGGACTCTTAAAAGAACAATCAAAAGGAACTTGCACTCTGAGGAAGTATCCTGCAATTGCAATGCACTCTAACCACTGCCCAAACGCATGAAAACTTTGGAAAGAGCCAGTTCAATACTTTTATCTGATCTTTGTGTATTTAAGCATCTAATCAAGATTAGGGTTCTCCTTTATCATCTTCCTCTAGCATTTTTATACTAATATTCGGATTTTAGAAAACTAATAAATATCCTCCAATCTTTGAAAGGCAAACTTTAGTTTTTCTCTAAATAACTAAAAAGGCATCACATTACAATGGAAAAGGAACATCTGGTTGTTTTTTTTTTTTTTTTTTTGAAGCAGAAGTCTCTCTTCCAACTTAAGTGATCATGAATAGAAACTAGTTGTCTGAGAAGGTGGACATGTAAAAATCAATGAAAGTTTTCATTCCAGATTTTATAATGACTATAACCTGTAGGACATAGACTCTAAATGATGAGAGAGGAGAGAAAAGAATATTGAATCTAATGTGAGATATAGATTATTGAATGATGAGGAAGAATACACAATGTGCTACAGACCCCAGAATGATGTTCATATACTATATTTACTTCATCCTCGGAAATTCTTTGGGTAGAAGACAGAAACTGAGGCTCAGCAGTTTTATGCTTTGCTTGAGAACCAAGACTAGTTAACTGAAAGTCATGATAGTGTCTACGTGCCCAACTTCTAGGCCACTTTTTTTTTCTCTAATGTTTCCAAGATAGACCATAGAAAATTATACAAATGGTCCTTATGCACAGGAAAAGATGTTCAATTTCAAATATAACAAAAGAAATGCAATGAGATATTCTTTCTCAACTATCAGACTGGCAAAACCCCAACTACAGCAACAAATTCTGTTGGTGAGACTAGGGAAATAGGTACTCTCATACATTGTTGGCAGGATTAGAATATGGTACAAACCCCATGGAGGAGAATTTGGCAAACCTAACCAAAGTACAGATGCATTTATACTTTGGACCAGCAATCCCCACCCACACAAGTCCAAAATGACAGATGAAGAAAGGTTTTCGTTTTGGTATTATATGCATAGCAAAAATTAGAAATATATCAAATATTAACACCATGGAGTTGCCTGAATTAAATATGGTACATCCATACAATAGACTAATATGCAGTAATAAAAGAGAAAGAGAAATGTCTTTATGTACTGTTATGGAGAGAATTGGGGGATAAATTCTTCAATGAAAAAAGCAGGGTACAGAAGAGTATATATATATATATATATATATATATATATATATATTATACTTTTGTATAAGAAATGGAGGAATACAGAGATTGCAAAAAGGACAACATAGGAAGGATGAACAAAAAGCTAACAAAAATGGTTAATTATAGAGACCAGGAAGGGGGAAGTGAGGGAGAAAGGTCAGGAGAGGCATCTAAGTGTACATTTTTTTAATATAGTTTTGACTATCATACCATTTAAATGCACTGCCCTTATTTTTTTAATTTTTATTTTTTTCCCAACAAACAAAAGTTTATTAATAATAAGATAATGATGTTATAGGACAGGATTTTTCTTTTGTATTAATAAATACGTTACAGATCTCTGTTAACATAATGATTAAAACCACTAAAAATTTTAAAACTTCTGAAGGTATTAAGTTATTTTCAATTGCATTCCTCACTTTTCTATTTTTCTTTTTCTTGAATTTTATTTTATTTATTTTTTTACACAGCAGGTTCTTATTAGTCATCAGTTTTATACACATCAGTGTATACATGTCAATCCCAATCTCCCAATTCATCACACCACCAGCCCCACGCCCTGCTCCTTTCCCCCCTTGGTGTCCATACATTTGTTCTCTACATCTGTGTCTCAAATTCTGCCCTGCAAACCGGTTCATCTGTACCATTTTTCTAGGTTCCACATATACGCATTAATATACAATATTTGCTTTTCTCTTTCTGACTTACTTCACTCTGTATGATAGTCTCTAGATCCAACCACGTCTCAACAAATGACTCAATTTTGTTCCTTTTTATGGCTGAGTAATATTCCATTGTATATATGTACCACATCTTCTTTATCTATTCATCTGTCGATGGACACTTAGGTTGCTTCCATGACCTGGCTATTGTAAATAGTGCCACAATGAACATTGGGGTGCATGTGTCTTTTTGAATTATGGTTTTCTCTGGGTATATGCCCAGTAGTGGGATTGCTGGGTCATATGGTAATTCTACTTTTAGTACTTTAAGGAACCTCCACACTGTTCTCCATAGTGGCTGTATCAATTTACATTCCCACCAACAGTGCAAGAGGGTTCCCTTTTCTCCACACCCTCTCCAGCATTTGTTTTTTTGTAGATTTTCTGATGATGCCCATTCTAACTGGTGTGAGGTGATACCTCACTGTAGTTTTGATTTGCATTTCTCTAATAATTAGTGATGTTGAACAGCTTTTCATGTGCTCCTTGGCCATCTGTATGTCTTCTTTGGAGAAATGTCTGTTTAGGTATTCTGCCCATTTTTGGATTGGGTTGTTTGTTTTTTTAATATTGAGCTGCATGAGCTGTTTATATATTTTGGAGATTAATCCTTTGTCCATCGATTCGTTCGCAAATATTTTCTCCAATTCTGAGGGTAGTCTTTTCGTCTTGCTCATGGTTTCCTTTGCTGTGCAAAAGCTTTTAAGTTTCATTAGGTCCCTTTGTTTATTTTTGTTTTTATTTACATTACTCTAGGAGGTGGATCCAAAAAGATCTTGCTGTGATTTATGTCAAAGAGTGTTCTTCCTATGTTTTTCTCTAAGAGTTTTATAGTGTCCAGTCTTACATTTAGGTCTCCAATCCATTTTGAGTTTATTTTTGTATATGCTGTTAGGGAATGTTCTAATTTCATTGTTTTACATGTAGCTGTCCAGTTTTTGCAGCAGCACTTACTGAAGAGACTGTCTTTTCTCCATTGTATATCCTTGCCTCCTTTGTCATAGATTAGTTGACCATAGGTGCCTGGGTTTATCTCTGGCCTTTCTATCTTGTTCCATTGATCTATGTTTCTGTTTTTGTGCCAGCACCATACTGTCTTGATTACTGTACCTGTGTAGTATAGTCTGAAGTCAGAGAGTCTGATTCCTCCTTCTCCGTTTTTTTCCCTCAAGACTGCTTTGGCTATTCAGGGTCTTTTGTGTCTCCATACAAATTTTAAGATTTTTTGTTCTAGTTCCATAAAAAATGCCATTGGTCATTTGATAGGGATTGCATTGAATCTATAGATTGCTTTGGGTAGTATAGTCATTTTCACAATATTGATTCTTCCAATCCAAGAACATGGTATATCTCTCCATCTGTTGGTATCATCTTTAATTTCTTTCATCAGTGTCATAGCTTTCTACATACAGGTCTTTTGTCTCCCTAGGTAGGTAGGTTTATTCCTAGGTATTTTATTCTTTTTGTTGCAGTGGTAAACGGGAGTGTTTCCTTAATTTCTCCTTCAGATTTTCATCATTAGTGTATAGGAATGCAAGAGATTTCTGTACATTAATTTTGTATACTGCAACTTTACCAAATTCATTGATTAGCTCTAGTAGTTTTCTCTTGGCATCTGTAGGATTCTGTATGTATAGTATCATGTCACCTGCAAACAGTGACAGTTTTGCTTCTTCTTTTCCAATTTGTATTCCTTTTATTTCTTTTTCTTCTTTGATTTGCCGTGGCTAGGACTTCCAAAACTATGTTTAATAATAGTGGTGAGAGTGGACATCTTTGTCTTGTTCCTGATCTTAGTGGAAATGCTTTCAGTTTTTCACCATTGAGAATGATGTTTGCTGTGGGTTTGTTGTATATGGCCTTTATTATGTTGAGGTAGGTTCCCTCTATGCCTACTTTCTGGAAGGTTTTTATCATAAATAGGTGTTGAATTTTGTCAAAAGCTTCTTCTGCATCTATTGAGATGATCATATGGTTTTTCTTCTTCAATTTGTTAATATGGTGTATCACATTGATTGATTTGCGTATATTGATTCTTCATCCCTGGGATAAATCCCACTTGATCATGGTGTATGATCCTTTTAATGTGTTGTTGGATTCTGTTTGCTAGTATTTTGTTAAGGATTTTTGCATCTATATTCATCAATGATATTGGTCTGTAATTTTCTTTTTTTGTATTACCTTTGTCTGGTTTTGGTAGCAGGGTGATGGTGGCCTCACAGAATGAGTTTGGGAGTGTTCCTTTCTCTGCAATTTTTTGGAGGAGTTTGAGAAGGATGGGTGTTAGCTCTTCTCTAAATGTTTGATAGAATTCACCTGTGAAGCCATCTAGTCCTAGGTTTTTGTTTGTTGGAAGATTTTTAATCACAGTTTCAATTTCATTACTTGTGATTGATCTGTTCATTTTTTCTATTTCTTCCTGGTTCAGTCTTGGAAGTTTATACCTTTCTAAGAATTTGTCCATTTCTTCCAGGTTGTCCATTTTATTGGCATAGAGTGCTTGTAGTAGTCTCTTAGGATGCCTTGTATTTCTGCAGTGTCTGTTGTGACTTCTCCTTTTTCATCTCAATTTTATTGATTTGAGTCCTCTCCCTCTTTTTCTTGTTGAGTCTGGCTAATGGTTTATCAATTTTGTTTATCTTCTCAAAGAACCAGCTTTTAGTATTATTGATCTTTGCTATTGTTTCTTTCTTTCTGTTTCATTTATTTCTGCTCTGATCTTTATGAGTTCTTTTCTTCTGCTAACTTTGGGTTTTGTTTGTTCTTCTTTCTCTAGTTCCTTTAGGTGTAAGGTTAGATTGTTTATTTGAGATTTTTCTTGTTTTTTGATGTAGGCTTGTATAGCTATAAACTTTCCTTTTAGAACTGCTTTTGCTGCATCCCATAGATTTTTGTGTTTTTTTGTTTTTTGTGTTTTTTTGTTTTTTGTGTTTTTTTGTTTATTGTGTGTTTTTTTTTGGTACGCGGGCCTCTCACTGTTGTGGCCTCTCCCGTTGCAGAACACAGGCTCCGGATGCGCAGGCTCAGTGGCCATGGCTCACAGGCCTAGCCGCTCTGCAGCAGGTGGGATCTTCCCGGACCGGGGCACGAACCTGTGTCCCTTGCATCGGCAGGTGGACTCTCAACCACTGCGCCACCAGGGAAGCCCTCCCATCGTTTTTGGATCATCGTGTTTTCATTGTCATTTGTCTCCAGGTATTTTTTGGATTCCTCTTTGATTTCTTCAGTGATCTCTTGTTTATTTAGTAACGTATTGTTTAGCCTCCATGTGTCTGTGTTTTTTACGTTTTATTCCCTGTAATTCATTTCTAATCTCATAGCGTTGTGGTCAGAAAAGATTTTTGATATGATTTCAATTTTCTTAAATTTACTGAGGCTTGATTTGTGACCCAAGATGTGATCTATCCTGGAGAATGTTCCGTGCGCGCTTGAGAAGAAAGTGTAACCTGCTGTTTTTGGATGGAATGTCCTATAAATATCAATTAAATCTATCTGGTGCTTTTCTTCTCCTGTGTTTCCCACTGAGAGAAGTTCCTTTAGCATTTGCTGTAGAGCTGGTTTGGTGGTGCTGAATTCTCTTAGCTTTTGCTTGTCTGTTAAGCTTTTGATTTCTCCAACAAATCTGAATGAGATCCTTGCCGGGTAGAATAATCTTGGTTGTAGGTTCTTCCCTTTCATCACTTTAAATATATCATGCCACTCCCTTCTGGCTTGTAGAGCTTCTGCTGAGAAATCACCTGTTAACCTTATGGGGGTTCACTTGTATGTTATTTGACATTCTTCCCTTGCTGCTTTCAATAATTTTTCTTTGTCTTTAATTTTTGCCAATTTGATTACTATGTGACTCGGTGTGTTTCTCCTCGGGTTTATCCTGTATGGGACTCTCTGTGCTTCCTGGACTCGTTGGCTATTTCCTTTCCCATGAAGTTTTCATCTATAATCTCTTCAAATATTTTCTCGGGTCCTTTCTCTCTCTCTTCTCCTTCTGGGACCCCTTAATGTGAGTGTTGTTGCATTTAATGTTGTCCCAGAGGTCTCTTAGGCTGTCTTCATTTCTCTTCATTCTTTTTTCTTTATTCTGTTCCACAGCAGTGAATTCCACCGTTCTGTCTTCCAGGTCACTTATCCGTTCTTCTTCCTCAGGTATTCTGCTATTGATTCCTTCTAGTGTAGTTTTCTTTTCAGTTATTGTATTGTTCATCTCTGTTCGTTTGTTCTTTAATTCTTCTAGGTCTTTGTTAAACATTTCTTGCATCTTCTCCATCTCTGCCTCCATTCTTTTTCCGTGGTCCTGGATCATCTTCACTATCATTATTCTGAATTCTTTTTCTAGAAGGTTGCCTATCTCCACTTCATTTAGTTGTTTTTCTGGGGTTTTATCTTGTTTCTTCATCTGGTACAAAGTCCTCTGCCTTTTCATTTTGTCTATCTTTCTGTGAATGTGGTTTTCCTTCTACAGGTTGCAGAATTGTAGTTTTTCTTGCTTCTGCTGTCTGCCCTCTGGTGGATGAGGCTAAGAGGCTTGTGCAAGTTTCCTGATGGGAGAGACTGGTGGTGGGTAGAGCTGACCATTGCTGTGGTGGGCAGAGCTCAGTAAAACTTTAACCTGCTTGTCTGCTGATGGGTGGGGCTGGGTTCCCTCCCTGTTGGTTGTTTGGACTGAGGCAACCCAACACTGGAGCCTACCTGGGCTCTTCGGTGGGGCCAATGGCGGGCTCCGGGAGAGCTCATGCCAAGGAGCGCTCCCCAGAACTTCCACCACCAGTGTCCTCGTCCCCACCGTGAGCCACAACCACTCCCCACCTCTGCAGGAGATGCTTCAACACCAGCAGGTAGGTCTGGCCCAGTCTCCCCTGGGGTCACTTCTCCTTCCCCTGGGTCCCGACGTGCACACTACCCTGTGTGTGCCTTCCAAGAGTGGAGTCTCTGCTCCCCCCCATCCAGTCGAAGTCCTGCAATCAAATCCCACTGGCCTTCAAAGTCCGATTCTCTAGGAAATCCTCCTCCCACTGCCAGATCCCCATGTTGGAGAGCCTGACGTGGGGCCGCCCAGAACCCTCACTCCAGTGGGTGGACCTCTGTGGTATAAGTGTTCTCCAGTCTGTGAGCCACCCACCCAGCAGTCATGGGATTCGAGTCTACTGCGATTTCGCCCCTCCCACTGTCTCACTGCAGCCTCTCCCCCATCTTTGGATGTGGGGCACCCTTCTTGATGAGCCTCAGTGTCCTCCCGTCAATGATTGTCCAGCAGCTAGCTGTGATTCCAGTGCTGTTGCAAGAGGGAGCGAGAGCACATCCTTCTACTCTGCCATCTTGGTTCAGTGTCTCTCCCTTACTTTTTTAAAAAAGGAAGATAAAAATGAAAAAGGAATCCTTACAACTGGAAACAAACTTAAGCAAATATATATAACTCTATTTAAACTGATAATATAATTGCAAATAAAAAATTTTTAAAGTAGCTTTAGGACATAGATCTTTGTGCATCTTTAGGGACGCATTCTACAAGGAAAACAAAAGAATCACAAAGACATTTTAAACTTCCGTTAGTAGTTTTATCATCAGTAGTTTTTGGGTAACTAGTGTATTTATGCAGTATTATAAAGTTTTACCATCAAGGTCCAACCAAGGCAACAAAAATCATTGTTTTCAGGGGATATAAATTAGGGAATAAACTACATAGGTAACAGAAGAACCGAGAAGCCAAGAGGAGGTGATAAGGCAACCCAGAGTTCAGAGACAGAAGGAAGCCACTCTAACTTGAGGCTAGAGAGACAAAAAAAAAGAAAAGATGATGCTCTCGAGTCCAGAGGACCACATCACCTGTTGGCAGCTGGAACTAATGTGAGCCTGTCCTGGGGACCTGGAGTTACAGAGTGGAAACAGCTATATTCAGAGTCATCTCCCAAGATAGGGAGAAAAGCGTAGAAATACTCTGGCCCCCGCCCCCCACCAATCTCCCACAAGTGACTACTATTGGCTATTATGGAAGCCACAAGGGTGGTAGAGTAAGGGAAGAATATGGAGTCAATCTGAGGATAAACAGGCTCAAGACCAGCACAGAAGCACATAAATGTTATTAACCTTATCAGAAATCAAGATTTTCAGTGTTAGGGAACAGAGAACATTATAAAATCAAAAAAGTTATGTAAAACTGCTGTATTGTTAATATAGAATACAAACTCTAAATATAAACTCATGATTTAAAAATACATTTATTTTCTTGCTTTGTTTATTGAAATGGCCTAGATATAATTTCCTTCCAATATCAAAAAAACACACTTAGACTGATATTTTGGTTTCTAATACCATTCCCCAGTAAAAGGAATCAGAGCTCCTGGGAGAAAAGGCTGATTCTTGACCTGGGACACAAAAGGTACAGACTGAGCCTGGGACATTCTGAGCTCAAGATGTGGAGAAAAGGGAATGCTCGTGTACTGCTGGTGGGAATGTTAACTGGTATAGCTCACTCTGGAAAACGGTATGGAGGTTCCTCGACAAATTAAAAATGTAACTACCATATGATCCAGCAATCACACTACTGGGTACATATATCCGAAGCAAATGAAATCAGTAACTCAAAGAGATATCTGCACCAGCATGTTTATTGCAGCATTATTCATAATAGCCAGGACATGGAAACAACCTAAATGTCCATAGACAAATGAATGGATAAAAAATATGCGGTTGTATATATGCAATGGAATACTATTCAGCCATAAAAATGCAAGGAAATCCTGCCATTTGCAATAACATGGATGGACCTTGAGGCCATCATGCTAAGTGAAGTAAGACAGAAAGAGAAAGACAAATACTGTATGAGCTCATTTATATGGGTAATCTAAAAAAGTTGAACTCACAGAAATGAAGAGTAGATTGGTGGTTACCAGGGGCTGGGGGGTAGGGGAAATGGGGAGATGTTGGTGAAAGGTTACACACTTTCAGTTATAAGATGAATAAGTTCTTGAGATGTGATGTATAGCATGGTGTCTATAGTTAACAATACTTTACTGTATACTTGAAATTTGCTGAGAGAGTAGATCTTTAGTGTTCTCAACACACAGACACACAGACACACACAGTACTATGTAAGGTGCTGCTTGTGTTAACTAACCTTACTCTTGTAATTATTTCAAAATATATATGTATATCAAATCATTATGCTGTATACCTTAAACTTACACAATGTTATTTGTCAATTGTATCTCAATAAAATTAGAAAAAAATAAAGTTAAATGTTTAAAAAGAAAGATAGCTTTCAAAATGTAACGGAGTTATGTTAAAAGCAGACAACAGCTTGAAAGGGCTCTGATTAGCAGCAATATTTGACATACTGAACATCAAAAAGAATAATTTTATAGTTGGTTTAAAACTAATTTCATAAAAATCCTTTAATGCACAATTAAACTAAAAAGGGGAAGTCCAGGAAAATGCATTTGTTATCATTTGAGTTAGGTATTAAACCAAATCTTAAGAGGTATACTCTGTCTCCTGTAATATAATTCCACACAACACCAGGCACAATGCACTCTAGCCTCAAGTAGATAATTTGAATCTCTTCAAACTTGGGATTGAACTTCCCATTCATAAGAAATTTCAGGGTTAGATTTAAAACATGCTGAGAAAAAGCCATGAGATAAATCCAGAGATCTGCTTTCTTCCATGAGTGACATGAAACTATCTAGATTATTCTAGACTAAATGAGGCTTAAGGGGCATAACAACCAGATGCAATGCACTGTCCCAGATTGGGTCCTGGTTTTGGACAAAGCAGAGACAAACTGACGATATCTGATTATGGCTGGACATAAAGTGAAATTAAAAATTATTATTCATTTTCTAGGTGTAAAAATGGCTATATTCACTATGTAGGAAAATATGTTTACTTTTAAGAGCTGAATACTGAAGTAATTAGGGATATATTGTGATGGCTATATTCCTTTCAAATAATTATGCATAAAATTTTTTTTACAGAGACATTTAGCCTGATCCTTCATTACCTGACTTCAGCTTACTTCTCTAATTTCATCTAGTCATACGGTGAAATAATAAATATCACCTATATCTTTACTAGGTTAAAAATAGCTCCCTTTGAATCTTTCAGGAAAAGTAAAATTTATTTTAACATATGACAAAAGTATTGCTTCAGAGCAGAATTTTTTAAACCTGCAATTCTTGAATGGACACCAGAATGCTTGAGAAGCATGTGTGTGTGTTTATGGAAATATGCATTTATCTTGGATGAGTTTTACATCTTTCACCAGATTGTCAGAGAGGCATCTGACATTCCTAATGGAATGGTTTGCCAGTGTTACTTGTATAACTCACTGCACTACGGGCTTTAAAAGAACAATGGTTAACTACTTGAAGGGTCTATAAAATAATTGGATCAAATTATAATATTATATGTGAAGCTCATGAGTTCCTTGCTGAACTTCTGGCCTCTTTACAGACAATATTTCCATTTCCATTTTTCCATTGCATGCTGAGGATTAAGTAACTCCTGAGGGTTATTCTTTCATATACATTCACGTACGTTATAAACCATGTCTCATTTCCAGACAATGAGGGGTTGACAGTTGATTAAAGGGTCTTATCTTTGGAGGATTTAGTGAAGAAGGATCATTTAATCCTAAACCATTAGCTGGATCATGTATCTGCCAGTAAAGCCTGAATGTTTACTTGCTTTTGGATTAAAGTAAACTGCCATGGACATGCTAAAGGCTGGACCACCAGAGGTGGTTCCTATAGGGATAGGACTAGTGTTAAGGGGAGAAGGAAAGACACTCGTGGGGCTGGACCCGTGGGCATGCCACCTGAGCAGTGGCACAGGGTTCCACATGGAAAAGCACCTAGTGCTTGGTTTAATGCTTGGTTGTCACTGCCTTGAAATTCTTAACTATTTTTGAACAAGGGGCCCCATGTTTTCATTTTGCACTGGGCCCTATATGTTATGCGGCTGGTCCTGCCTATGTGGCTTGGCCCTGGGCTTATCTGTGGAGCTGGCTATAGCTCTGTTCGACTTGTTTCTTGCTCAGCTATTACTACCCCCAGTTTCCTTCCTGCAGATAAGGGCTGGGGTTGGGTTGCTCCAGTTACTGCAACAGTACAAAAGCCAGGAGCAAACAGGTACTAGGATTGGGGCATGATAGGTAGGGGAGGAAGGAAGACCTAAGTTGGGCAGAAACAGTCCATCTAAACATTAATCATTACTGTCATGGTAATTTTATTCAATTTACATAACTTTCACTGACACTGTGTCTTCTTTAAACTTTTAGTAATTCCTATTCTTCTACTACCTCTGACATCCCTATGTTAGAAGGGGCACCTCATCTGTTGCTGGAAATAGTCTCAGGGCTCCTCTGGGCACTAAAACTAAAAATGGTGCTGAATGGTGCTGAATCTAGCTGAATTCTCATATTTTCTCTCTAAAAACTTAAAAGCACTGCTTTTCAAATTACAGTTGACAATAGTGGCAACATTTTGATGAGGCAGCATTAAATGTTTGCCTACACCGACAATGTTACGCATTTTTTTTTTTTTCGGTCTCAAAATTGCAGTTTAACAGAGCTGCTTGGTAGAAGTGTGCTGTGCACAGACTGCTCAAGGGAGCTCAAAGGCACTCAGAGACTACGAAGTTCAGGCACCCTCACTGGCCTCTTGCCCGGACCTAGCCTCATCGTGATGAAATCTACTGAGTTTTTCAGCAGGGGAAGTGCTCGTGATAAGTAGGGTAGACTTTGTTTCTTATTTTTTTCCAAGGCGGACAAATAGTAGTAACAGTAGTTACAACAACAATAATGATGATGTAGTTATATATGGTAACAGTACCTAAAATGATAGTGTTACTATACCCATAATGATTAATTATCATATATGAGACACTGTTCTAAACACTCAGTGTACTCCATTTCATTCAATATCCCCAGTAACACGAGAAGTAGGCACTGAAATATCCACTATTTATAAAAGAGAAAACTGGGACTTAACAAAGTGAAATGAATTGCTAGGTAGGTACTAGGTTACGTACCCAGTAATTGATGGAGCAGCGATTTTACCTACCACACACCAGTCAGTCATTGGGTCCTGTATATGGATGATTCCTAACTATTCCTCTATCAGCACTTTCATCTTCATCCCATGACTATCACTCCCTGTTCCTAAACCTTATCATTTTTGCCTGAACTATTTGAAAACCCTCCTAACTCTTTCCCAACATTGAGTCTTTTCACCTTCTAGTGTATTCTCTACTTCCTTACCAAGGTGAACTTTTCAAAAGTATATATTTTATCATGTCTTTTTAATAACTCTCCTTTGCTTTCAAATTCCATAGGAATAAATCTAGCAACCCCCGTAAAAGTGTTATCACCTCAAACAGCCATAAAAAATCCAAGCTCTGAATGTGATGTTTATAGTTTCCCTAGCATGCGTATTCTCTCCTTGCCATGCTGAGAACTGGAATGTCCTTAAATTCCACTATCATCATGTCCTGTCTTCACGTGTCCACTCTCCTCAGGCTCAGCTCAGGGATCACCTCCCCTGTGACGTCTGTCCCTGAGTTAGGCGTTCCTTTATCTTGTCTTCTGTATTGCTTACTGCTCTATGATTGCTTATTTTCTTATCTGTGCAGACTTCTAGAGGAAAGAACCTACAAGTCTTGACTGCGTCTTGTTCACTATATCGTATACCCAACATTGAACACAATACCTGGAATATAGAAAAAGTCCAACACATGTGTGCTGAATAAAGGCACAAATGTATTACTCCAGCTGTTGGTCACTACTTCTGGTTCCTAAACTCTATGGAGAGGAGAAAGGGCAGGAGGAGAACTGGGGCAAAGAGAGGGACCCCACTGTGTGGTGTGCACTCACAGGGACTGTTGGCATATTTTCTCTGGTACTCACAATATCCTGTGAGGTAACTATTATGATTCTGAAGTACAGGAAGAAGAAGCTCAAGTTCAGAGGCATTAAGTTGCCTGCCCAAGGTCACAGAGCTGGGACTCAAATTCTGATTTATATGCCTCAAAAGCCCACATCCTTTCCACTACTTATGCTGCCTCGACAATTTTTACCATCAATGGGCAGAAAACATGTTTTGCAATTAAGGCTGAAACTCATTAGAAACAGTATTTTCTCCCTAAGTAATGTGTAATAAAGCTTCTTTTCCTGATTCTTTGAATGATGGTTGCCATGAGATAATCAGAGAAGCATGGGAAATGATGTAATCCAGCTGACATTTGTAGACTGGATTAGATTAGATCAAGCCAGTAAGTGCCTTTGAAAGGCTGTTTTATAAAGTGACTTATTTTGCATAGTTAACAGGTAAGATATAGTTTACAGATTACTTTTCCTAGTTTGTTAGACATGAAGGTAATCTGCATTTTTCACCAATGGTCAGTTTTTCCTTTCCTTTTCCTTTCCAGTTACTTATTGTGTAGCACTGATGCAAGAACTCACTCCACTTCAATGGAAGCTCTGTATTTGGATAAGTCCTTAAGAACACGGATGAAGTTTAATAAAGCAGGGAACTTTCACCTTACCTGTTATTATTACATGTTTATATTCTAGTAAGTAGATAAAAAGAACAGAATATTTTACTATTTCATTAGACCAGTGATTGATTCAGACTAGAATTCTGATACCAAGAGAAATCCCACTCAATGGGCCTTGGCAGACTGAGGGAGGGTCATTGATGCTTGCCCTGAAAAACATCTAAATGATTACCTATATTTCCTGCAGGCTCTTGCTATTAGTAAATTACCCAAATCCTTTGAAAGATAACATACATTATTCAATTGTCTGTGTTATTCATAAAGGATGGAAAACAGAAAAACACAAATAAGAGAATCAGAATCAGAATCCTGTAATCACATCACTTACAACAAACACTAGAGAAAAACTTCCAGGTTACTCTTTCCATGTATTCTTCCAAAGTATGTCTTTACTTAAAATGTCCTAATGCACTTTCTAGGTCAGTTAATTTTCATCTGGCAATATACCATGCTTGGAGACCTTCAATATGGTGGAGGAGTAAGACGTGGACATCACCTTCGTCCCCACAAATACATCAGAAATACATCTACATGTGGAACAACTCCTACAGAACACCTACTGAATTGCTGGCAGAAGACCTCAGACTTCCCAAAAGGCAAGAAACACCCTACGTACCTGGGTAGGGCAAAAGAGAAAAGAAAAAACAGAGACAAAAGAATAGGGACGGAACCTGCACCTCTGGGAGGCAGCTGTGAAGGAGGAACAGTTTCCACACACTAGGAAGCCCCTTCACTGGTGGACACAGGGGTGGCGGAGCGGGGAAGCTTTGGAACCACGAAGGAGAGCACAGCAACAGGGGTGCGGAGGGCAAAGCGGAGAGATTCCCGCACAGAGGATCAGTGCCGACCAGCATTCACCAGCCCGAGAGGCTTGTCTGCTCACCCACCAGGGTGGGTGGGGGCTGGAAGCTGAGTCTCTGGCTTCGGAGGTCAGATCCCAGGGAGAGGACTGGGGTTGGCTGTGTGAACATGGCCTGAAGTGCACTCGTGCACCACAGCTAGCCGGAAGGGGGGCTGGAACTGCCTAAGAGTCAAGAAACCATTGTTTCAGGGTGCGCGAGGAGAGGGGATTCAGAGCACCGCCTAAACGAGCTCCAAAGATGGGTGCGAGCCGTGGCTGTCAGCGCGGACACCGGAGACGGGCATGAAACGCTAAGGCTGCTTCTGCAGCCACTAAGAAGCCTGTGTACAAGCACAGGTCACTGTCCACACCTCCCCTCCCGGGAGCCTGTACAGCCCGCCACTGCCAGGGTCCGGGGATCCAGGGACAACCTCCCCAGGAGAACACACAGCGCGACTCAGGCTGTTGCAACGTCACGCTGGCCTCTGACGCCACAGGCTTGCCCCAAATTCCATACCCCTCCCTCCCCCAAGCCTGAGTGAGCCAGAGCCCCCTAATCAGCTGCTCTTTAACCCCGTCCTGTCTGAGCAAAGAACAGATGCCCTCAGGCAACCTACATGCAGAGGCAGGGCCATATCCAAAGCTGAACACCAGGAGCTGTACAAACAAAGAAGAGAAGGAAAATATCTCCCAGCAGCCTCAGGAGCATCGGATTAAATCTCCACCATTAACGTGATGTATCCTGCATCTCAGGAATACCTGAAGAGACAACAAATCCTCTGAAAATTGAGGTGGTGGACTTTGGGAGCAACTCTAGACTTGGGGTTTCCTTTCTGCATCTAATTTGTTTCTGGTTTTCTGTTTATCTTAGTTTAGTATTTACAGTTTATTATCATTGGTAGATTTGTTTATTGATTTGGTTGCTCTCTTCCTATTTTTTTTATATATAGATATATTTTTTTCCTTTTTCTCTTTTTGTGAGTGTGTATGTATATGCTTCTTTGTGTGATTTTTGTCTGTATAGCTTTGCTTTTACCATTTGTCCTAGGATTCTTCTGTCTCTCCATTTTTGTATTTTTTTTAAGTACAGTTTATAGTGCTTGATATCATTGGTAGATATGGTTTTTGGTTTAGTTGCTCTCTTCTTTATTTCTTTTTTTATTACTTTTTAATTTTTTTATTTTAAATAATTTTTCTTATTTTTTATTTTAATAACTTGATTTTGCCTTTTCTCTTTCTTTCTTTTTTTCTCCCTTTTCTTCTGAGCCGTGTGGCTGACAGAGTCTTGGTGCTCTGTCCGGGTGTCAGGCCTTTCCGTCTTAGGTGGGAGAGCCGAGTTTAGGACATTGGTCCACCAGAGACCTCCTGGCTCCATGTAATATCAAATGGTGAAAGTTCTCCCAGAGGTCTCCATCTCAACGTTAAGACCCAGCTCCACTCAATGACCAGCAACCTCCAGTGCTGGACACCCTATGCCAAACAACTAGCAAGACAGGAACACAACCCCACCCATGGCAGAGAGACTGCCTAAAATCATAATAAGGTCACAGATACCCCAAAACACACCACCAGAGGTGGTCCTGCTAACCAGAAAGACAAGATCCAGCCTCATCCACCAGAACACAGGCACCAGCCCTCAGGAAGCCTACACAACTCACTGAACCAACCTTAGCCACTGGGGACAGACACCAAAAACAATGGGAACTACGAACCTGCAGCCTGTGAAAAGGAGACCCCAAACACAGTAAGTCAAGCAAAATGAGAAGACAGAGAACTATGCAGCAGAGGAACGAACAAGGAAAAAACCCACAAGACCAAACAAATGAAGAGGAAATAGGCAGTCTACCTGAAAAACAATTCAGAGTAATGATAGGAAAGATGATCCAAAATCTTGGAAATAGAATGGAGAAAACACAAGAAACGTTTAACAAGGACCTAGAAGAACTAAAGAGCAAATAAACAATGATGAACAAGACAATAAATGAAATTTAAAAATCTCCAGAAAGGAATCAATAGCAGAAAAACTGAGGTAGAAGAACGGATAAGGGACCTGGAAGATAAAATAGTGGAAATAACTCCCACAGAGCAGAATAAACAAAAAAGAATGAAAAGAATTGAGGACAGTCTCAGAGACCTCTGGGACAACATTAAACACACCAACATTTGAATGATAGGGGTCCCAGAAGAAGAAGAGAAAAAGAAAGAGACTGAGAAAATATTTGAAAAGATTACAGTTGAAAACTTCCCTAATACGGGAAAGGAAATAGTCAGTCAAATCCAGGAAACATAGAGAGTCCCATACACGATAAATCCAAGGAGAAACACGTCAAGGGACACATTAATCAAACTATCAAAAAGTAAATAAAAGGAAAAAATATTAAAAACAGCAAGGGAAAAACAACAAATAACATACAAAGGAATCCCCATAAGGTTAACAGCTGATCTTTCAGCAGAAACTCTGCAAGCCAGAAGGGAGAGGAGGACATATTTAAAGTGATGAAAGGGAAAAACGTACAACCAAGATTACTCTAACCAGTGAGGATCTCATTCAGTTTAGATGGAGAAATTAAAACCTTTGAGACAAGCAAAAGCTAAGAGAATTCAACACCAACAAGCCAGCTTTACAATAAAGGCTAAAGGAACTTCTCTAGGCAGGAAACATATTAGAAGGAAAAGACTTACAATAACAAACCCAAAACAATTAAGAGAATGGGAATAGGAACATACATATCGATAATTACCTTAAATGTAAATGGATTTAAATGCTCCCACCAAAAGACACAGACTGGCTGAATGGATACAAAAACAAGACCCATATATATGCTGTCTACAAGAGACCCACTTCAGACCTAGAGACACATTCAGACTGAAAGTGAGGGGATGGAAAAAGATAGTCCATGCAAATGGAAACCAAAAGAAAGCTGGAGTAGCAATTCTCATATCAGACAAAATAGACTTTAAAATAAAGACTATTAGAAGAGAAAAAGAAGGACTCTACATAATGATCAAGGGATCAATCCAAGAAGAAGATATAACAATTGTAAATATTTATGCACCCAACATAGGAGCACCTCAATACATAAGGCAAATACTAACAGCCATAAAAGGGGAAATCGACAGCAATACATTCATAGTAGGGGACTTTAACACCCCACTTTCACCAATGGACAGATCATCCAAAATGAAAATAAATAAGGAAACACAAGCTTTAAATGATACATTAAACAAGATGGACTTAATTGATATTTATAGGACATTCCATCCAAAAACAATAGAATACACATTTTTCTCAAGTGCTCATGGAACATTCTCCAGGATAGATCATATCTTGGGTCACAAATCAAGCCTTTGTAAATTTAAGAAAATTGAAATTGTATCAAGTATCTTTTCTGACCACAATGCTTTGAGACTAGATATCAATTACAGGAAAAGATCTGTAAAAAATACAAACACATGGAGGTTAAATAATAGAGTACTTAATAACGAAATGATCACTGAAGAAATCAAAGAGGAAATGAAAAAATACCTAGAAACAAATGACAATGGAGACATGATGACCCGAAACCTACGGGATGCAGCAAAACAAGTTCTAAGAGGGAAGTTTATAGCAATATGATCCTACCTTAAGAAACAGGAAACATCTTGAATAAACAACCTAACCTTGCACCTAAAGCAATTAGAGAATGAAGAACAAAAAAGCCCCAAAGTTAGCAGAAGGAAAGAAATCATAAAGATCAGATCAGAAATAAATGCAAAAGAAATGGAGGAAATGATAGCAAAGATCAATAAAACTAAAAGCTGGGGGGCTTCCCTGGTGGCGCAGTGGTTGAGAGTCCGCCTGCCAATGCGGGGGACGTGGGTTCGTGCCCCGGTCCGGGAAGATCCCACATGGCGCGGAGCGGCTGGGCCCGTGAGCCATGGCCACTGAGCCTGCGCGTCCGGAGCCTGTGCTCCACAACGGGAGAGGCCACAACAGTGAGAGGCCCGTGTACTGCCAAAAAAAAAAAAAAAAAAAACTAAAAGCTGGTTCTTTGAGAAGATAAACAAAATAGATAAACTATTAGCCAGACTCATTAAGAAAAAAAGGGAGAAGACTCAAATCAATAGAATTAGAAATGAAAAAGGAGAAGTAACAACTGACACTGTAGAAATACAAAAGATCATGAGAGATTACTACAAGCAACTCTATGTCAATAAAATGGACAACCTGGAAGAAATGGACAAATTCTTAGAAATGCACAACCTGCCAAGACTGAATCAGGAAGAAATAGAAAATATGAACAGACCAATCACAAACATTGAAATTGAAACTGTGATTAAAATTCTTCCAACAAACAAAAGCCCAGGACCAGATGGCTTCACAGGCGGATTCTATCAAACATTTAGAGAAGAGCTAACACCTATCCTTCTCAAACTCTTCTAAAATATAGCAGAGGGAGGAACACTCCCAAACTCATTCTACGAGGCCACCATCATCCTGATACCAAAACTAGACAACAATATCACAAAGAAAGAAAACTACAGGCCAATATCACTGATGAACATAGATGCAAAAATCCTCAACAAAATACTAGCAAAGAGAATCCAACAGCACATCAATAGGATCATACACCATGATCAAGTGGGGTTTATTCCAGGAATGCAAGGATTCTTCAATATATGCAAATCAATTAATGCGATAAACCGTATTAACAAATTGAAGGAGAAAAACCATATGATCATCTCAATAGATGCAGAGAAAGCTTTTGACAAAATTCAACACCCATTTATGATAAAAACCCTCCAGAAAGTAGGCATAGAGGGAACTTTCCTCAACACAATAAAGGCCATATATGACAAACCCACAGCCAACAACGTCCTCAATGGTGAAAAACTGAAAGCATTTCCACTAAGATCAGGAACAAGACAAGGTTGCCCACTCTCACCACTCTTATTCAACATAGTTTTGGAAGTTTTAGCGACAGCAATCAGAGAAGAAAGGGAAATAAAAGGAATACAAATCAGAAAAGAAGTAGTAAATCTGTCACTGTTTGCAGATGATATGATACTATACATACAGAATCCTAAAGATGCTACCAGAACACTACTAGGGCTAATCAATGAATTTGGTAAAGTAGCAGGATACAAAATTAATGTACAGAAATCTCTGGCATTCCTATACACTACGGATGAAAAATCTGAAAGTGAAATTAAGAAAACACTCCCATTTACCACTGCAACAAAAAGAATAAAATATCTAGGAATAAACCTACCTAAGGAGACAAAAGACCTGTATGCAGAAAATTATAAGACACTGATGAAAGAAATTAAAGATGATACAAATAGATTGAGAGATATATCATGTTCTTGGATTGGAAGAATTAACATTGTGAAAATGACTCTACTACCCAAAGCAATCTACAGATTCAGTGCAATCCCTATCAAACTACCAATGGCATTTTTCACAGAACTAGAACAAAAAATTTCACAATTTGTATGAAAACACAAAAGACCCCGAATAGCCAAAGCAACCTTGAGAATGAAAAACAGAGCTGGAGGAATCAGGCTCCCTGACTTCAGACTATACTACAAAGCTACAGTAATCAAGACAGTATGGTACTGGCACAAAAACAGAAATATAGATCAATGGAACAGGATAGAAAGTCCAGAGATAAACCCACGCACATATGGTCAACTTATCTTTGATAAAGGAGGCAGGAATGTACAGTGGAGAAAGGACAGCCTCTTCAATAAGTGGTGCTGGGAAAACTGGACAGGTACATGTAAAAGTATGAGTTTAGATCACTCCCTAACACCATACACAACAATAAGCTCAAAATGGATTAAAAACCTAAATATAAGGCCAGAAACTATCAAACTCTTAGAGGAAAACATAGGCAGAACACTCTATGACATAAATCACAGCAAGATCCTTTTTGACCCACCTCCTAGAGAAATGGAAATAAAAACAAAAAGAAACAAATGGGACCTAATGAAACTTCAAAGCTTTTGCACAGCAAAGGAAACTATAAACAAGATCAAAAGACAACCCTCAGAATGGGAGAAAATATTTGCAAATGAAGCAACTGACAAAGGACTAATCTCTAAAATTTACAAGCAGCTCATGCAGCTCAATAATAAAAAAACAAACAACCCAATCCAATAATGGGCAGAAGACCTAAATAGACATTTCTCCAGAGAAGATATACATACTGCCAACAAACACATGAAAGAATGCTCAAATCATTAATCATTAGAGAAATGCAAATCAAAACTGCAATGAGATATCATCTCACACCAGTCAGAATGGCCATCATCAAATAATCTAGAAATAATAAATGCTGGAGAGGGTGTGGAGAAAAGGGAACACTCTTGCACTGCTGGTGGGAATGTGAATTGGACATCCACTATGGAGAACAGTATGGAGGTTCCTTAAAAAACTACAAATAGAACTACCATATGACCCAGCAATCCCACTACTGGGCATATACCCTGAGAAAACCATAATTCAAAAAGGGTCATGTACCAAAATGTTCATTGCAGCTCTATTTACAATAGCCAGGAGATGGAAACAACCTAAGTGTCCATCATCGGATGAATGGATGAAGAAGATGTGGCACATATATACAACGGAATATTACTGAGCCATAAAAATAAACGAAATTGAGCTATATATAATGAGGTGGATGGACCTAGAGTCTGTCATACAGTGTGAAGTAAGTCAGAAAGAGAAAGACAAATTCCATATGCTAACACATATATATGGAAAATAAGAAAAAAATAATGTCATGAAGAACCTAGGGGTAAGACAGGAATAAAGACACAGATCTACTAGAGAATGGACTTGAGGATATGGGGAGGGGGAAGGGTAAGCTGTGACAAAGTGAGAGAGTGGCATGGACATATATACACTACCAAACGTAAAACAGATAGCTAGTGGGAAGCAGCCGCAGAGCACAGAAGATAAGCTTGGTGCTTTGGGACCACCTAGAGGGGTGGGATAGGGAGGGAGGGAGGTAGCCGCAAGAGGGAGGAGATATGGGGACATAGGTATATGTATAGCTGATTCACTTTGCTATAAAGCAGAAACTAACACACCATTGTAAAGCAATTATGCTCCAATAAAGATGTAAAAAATAAATAAATAAATAAAATGGCATGGTATTTGCATACAACCTACACATACGCATACCCTTCCATATACTTTAAATTATCTCTAGAATAGTTATAATACCTAGTGCAATGTAAATGCTATGTAAATAGTTGCTGGCATGCAGAAAATTCAATTTTTGCTTTTTGGGACTTTCTGGAATTTTAAAAAATATTTTTAATCTGTGGTTGATTGAATCCATGGATGTGGAACCCGGGGATTTGGTGGGCTGACTGTACTAAAAAAATATTTATCAGAAACTATTCCCTAAATCTGGCAACCTTACTTACCAAAAGCATTGCAACAAAGACGCAACATACAAAAGAGTACATACCAAATGATCACACCTGTACAAAATTCAAAACCAGGCAAAAACAGGTTCATGGTGTTGTGAATCTAGTTAGTGATATTTTTCGAGAGAGGTTGTGACTGGGAGGGGGCTCTAGGCTGATTTTGGAACGGGTAATGGTCTATTTCTTGCCCAGCGTGGTGGTTACCTGTATTCACTTTGTAAAAAATGAGCTGCCCATTTGGATCTGTTTATCTTTTTGAATGTACGTTATACAAAATTAATTTATTTGTTAAGGGTCATGATCCTATTTATGTATCACATAATATTACTCTGGAGGCAATGTTGAGAGTGGATTAGAAGGGGCTAGGCTGTTTTTAAGAGGCAGATGAACTGACCTAGAATAAGGGTTTGAAATGGGGCCATGTTCTAATTCCAGAGAAGAAAGGGTAGAGTGTACATTTATTTAGATGGTAATATTGGCAAGACATCTACATCTAGGAATACTCCCATAGTATATTAGGTGGAGTGGTCAGGTCACCATTTATGTCTGAAGAATTTGTGCACTGCATGACCCTAAAGGGCTATATTCAAATCTCAGGCAGGCATCATAGATTTGTATATTTATTATGAAAAATTTCTGGCAAATGCTGGTAAAGTGTCTAATTTTAACAAAATCTGCACATTAAGACATTTCTTCTGAAAGATAAAAGTAAAGTAGAAAGGGCACACTGTTTTAATTCCCACAATGTTCCATTTGAGCTAGTGGTAGTGCTGATGAGGGGCTTAAAACCCAGAATGCGAACAGAGGACTATGTTTGCATAGGTCAGTAGGAAGAGAAATGAACAGTGAGCTTAGTTTTTAACTATTATACCTGAAGTTCATGGAATATTCAGTTAGAAATGCAAAACAGGAAGCTGAATATATGGATATGAGTTGCAGAATTCTTGTCTGGGCTAGCAGTATAAATTTGGAAGTCATCAGTGTATAGGAGTTCATTGTCACTGAGCAAAGAACAGCCAGCAAGAATTGGGAATAAGAAGCAAAGAGGAACAAAGGCAAAATGTTTGAACAGCTCTGTCGTCTAAAGAATGACAGGCAGTATGAAGCAGGCTAAAGATGGTGCAGCTAGACAGGTATGGAATGAAAACTAGGAATGAATAGTGAAGGAAAACTGCAGAATATGGATTGAAAAATGCACTTGGTCTTGGCAAATAGGAACTTCTTACCGTGGGCGATCTCAGTGATGTGATGTAGGTTGGAGCCAATTAAGCAGAACAAAAAAGGATTAGGAGGTAGAAAAGCAAAATATCAATTTTTTATCTAGAAGTTTGGTTATGATTGAGAAGAGGAAAATAGGGTGATAGAGGGAACACTCAGAACAAATGGGGTGGTGTTTTTTGCTTGTTGGTTTTGTTTGAAGATGAGAGAAACTTAAGCATGTTACATAGTGACAAGAACCAGTCAGCTGAAGAGCTTGAAAAGGGAGGTTGAGGGCTGGATCAAGAGCTTGGAAAAGATGGAAGTATCTTAGACCTAAAACATAAATTAAAAATCGTCTCTGACTATGAGATGGGACACTTCACATTCTGAGACTGGACCCACTAGACACATTTGATAACATGTGTGGTATGAAAGGGAGAAATTGAGAGAATTCATTCCTAAAACTCTATTTTGTCCATAAAATTGTTTGGAAGGTTCTGTTCTAAAAGTGAGAAAGAGAACACAAAATGGCTCACTAGTGAGTTGTGAAAAACTAGTAAAAGTGTAAAGGAGCTATGCAAGGGGGTGGGAGACTGAAATGTTCAAGCAAAATAAGAACTGAATTGCTGAGGGACATTACCGAACACCTGAGCTCAGGGGTCACCCACTTTTGTGAACACCCAACTTCTTAGTGGTGTAGTTGTTTCCAGAAATGCTTAGCGGCTATGAAGACAAGAAAGCATACTGTGATCCTTGGTGGGGTATTCCGTGTATGGAGGACACAAGAACTTCCAAGGGGACTGGGACATTCTCAAGAGAGTGGTTGAAACAATGTCCCCGGAGGGCAGATGGAAGTGAAGCCACTTAGAAGCTTTTGGGCTTGTGGGAGGGGAGGGGAGATTGTGGAGAGGGACTGGAGATCCAGATGTGATCAGACAGAGGAGGCCTCGTGGGAGTTAGCTGTGTGAGAGCGCAGGAAATGAAGGATGCTCTGGTCGAATGGTCAGTTCTTGTTGTCAAAGATTTTGGAGATGGAGCTGTTCCAACTAATTATATGTTCCAACAAATGGCCCCAAGAGTTATTGCTGAGGTGGTTTGGGACTCTCTCCAACATCTTTTATGTTTAGAGTCACAAAAAATTAGGATTGATATTTAGAATGATTAAACATAGAAAAAATTTTCAGTGATCAAAAAAAGATTCAATAACATTCTACTGACAACAAACACTAATAGATCATGGGTTGCTCCTTCTAGTACACCTGTTAAACTAGGGAAGTGGACAAAAACTATTTTTGAAATTAGTTTCAAAAATAAGGCTCAGGGCTTCCCTGGTGGCTCAGTAGTTGAGAGTCCGCCTGCCCGTGCAGGGGACGCGGGTTCGTGCCCCGGTCTGGGGGGATCCCACATGCCGGGGAGCGGCTGGGCCCGTGAGCCATGGCCGCTGAGCCTGCGCATCCAGAGCCTGTGCTCCGCAGCGGGACAGGCCACAGCAGTGAGAGGCCCGCGAACTGCAAAAATAAAAATAAATAAATAAGGCTCAAAATAAAATGTTTGAGACTTACCCATTGGATATGCAGAAAACTCAGTTATTAAAAAGACCATTTCATTTAAGAAAGTTCAGATACGGATGATATTTCTTAGCCGTAAACGGAAAATAGGTGAAAGGATGAAAGCCTGAATGAACATTTTTTTGGATATGCTGATGGAATGAATTCACCTCTATTATAAGGGCTATTGAACAGTTATGATAGAACTTGTTGAGACAGCACTATGAAGGGCTGATGAATAGTTACTGAGCACATGGGAAGCAGAGTTTGGAAGATTGAGCTCCCTGCCAGTTTAGAAGACTAGGAAAATTTCCTATAGCTACTCTCACACTCTTAGGAAAGGGCACTTTGGAAATCTTCCACCTACAAGGTAGAGGCCTGCCATAAAGGTACTCAGAATGAAGCGGAAATTCTAAGGGTACCTCCACAAAGGCAGGTATGCCTTGTCCTGTACACATACACATACTCAGCTCATATACTCAGATTGAAGAATTACTCCTTCAGTCATGCTGATTAATATAAACTAAACCATATGTTACACAAATGGGAAACTTGTTTCAGACAATAGTTGTACAAAGGCCAACCTTATAGCTACAAATCAATGTTGACACAAGCAGCTGTGAGTCCAGGATGGGAGTTATGATGGAATTTACCAACTTGGTGTAAGTTCACTTAAGGTCAACAGAATGTTTGTCTGTAATTCTGTAGAGAATTGTTTCCACTGGAGCATATCCCCAAATTCAGCTTGCCTAGACCTTGTACCTATAACCGATGAATCAAAGAATCTTAAAATATTAGTGTTAGAAGGATATTTGAAACCATTTATTCCCTTTCCTCTCCTTTTCCCTCTTCCTTAAGAAAGTGAATGTTAGAAAAGTTAAACAGCCTCTTAAGGTCATGGCATGAGTGAGCAACGACTTGGTTTAAGAGAAAATTTTAATGCGAAAATATGTATTACTTTGGCACTAATCAACGTAAAGTCATTATTTGCAGTACCTTGAAAAGGAGAGGATAAATAAAAGGAAACTGGCTATTTGGGCTTGAAATGTCTTATTTATTTTATTTGTGACACAAACTCTCAATTGGAATGCTCTGAAATTAGAGTGTTTTGGTTAAGTAAGTGTTCAACCAAAAATACCTTTTGCTTCCACTCTTCATGCTGAAAAGATTTTCTTCCAGAGGCTAGGGTACTTTCTGGCCTTCAAAAGAAGATTATGTTATATCTAAACAAATAATTTCCTTATGTCTGAAGCTGGAAACTTTTTGTTGTTTGTGTCTTGCCATGCCCTCATCTTGTTTAATGTGGCTTCTCGTCCCAGGAATTCAATGCACAGATGATGCCCAGGGATCCCCTTTCCAGATGTAACTTTGCCACGTGAGCCTATGCTCCATCAGTGGTCCCCAGATCTAGCTGCTGCCTATTGGAATCACTTGTGAGCTTATTAACAACTAAATATCTGGGCATGGGAATCCATGTGAAAAATGCATGCCCATCTGCTTTTTCTGCAGTTAAGTCTGGTACTCAGCATTTAGAACATAATTTTAGATCAATCTTTCCCTCTTTAATCCAAGGAAAATGCAGAATTTGCATTGGGTGGCTTTTTAGTTAATTTAATTTTGTTTTGTTTTTTCATTTTTAAGGTATCAAATGGAGAGAAACTCAATAAGACTAATCATTACTCCCTAGTGCTGGGAGGATAACAGAGAGAAAACAAACATGGAACCTCCCTCACAGGATTTTAGCCTCTCAGACAGACACGTATATGAGCAACTAAAACAGAGTATGGCAAAATCAAATATAATGTACTAAAGAAATGAAACATTTTTTTTTAAACCACAATAAAACAATAGCAAGAGAAACCAAACAACAGCATGAGTTAAAGGCATAAGCAGACACCACATCATGAAGGGCTTTGCTACATTTACAAAGAAGTTGGGACCCAACCCTTACTGGATTTTAAGCACAAGAATAAAGTCAGTAGAGTTGCATGTTGCAAAGATCCCTCTGGCTGAAGTATTGAGCATCTCCTGCTGCCCCCACCTGGTCAAATCCCACCAGCCAAGACCTTGCTCAAGACTCCTCTGTATACTGAGGTCAGTTCTGAAAAGCCAGAGGTTAATGCTGTGATCTTCAGAGCTAGGACGCCTAGGTTCAAATCCTGACTCAGAATGAGGAGCTGTCTTCTTCTGGGCAAAAACTTCAAGCTCCTCTTTGCCTCAATTTCCTTATCTGTAAAATGGCGTTGAGTCTCTACCTTACAAGTGGTTGTGAGGAATAAAAGATAATAGAAGTAGGTAACACAAGTAAAATACTTAGAACCTCGTCTAGCACCTATTAATACTCAGTGGGTTCTTTACAGACAACTCTTCTCATCCTTATGACAACACTTCAAAGGACAGATGATTATCGCCATCTTGCCATATTCATCATCTCTTATTATGCCTTTCACAGCACCAATTTTTAGGTTTAGTGAAACTTTTTGCTATTCCTCTCTCTTCCTCCCTGTTCTGATGGCATTTGGTAATCAACAATAATTTAAACTTTCTGCTTTCCTTTTTTTTCCATCAGCATGAATTTGAAAGTTTCAGTTACTAATGTGTGGTTTATGCTAACTTCCTAGCCTGAGCCTCAGTATGTCATTTCCTAAGAGATGGGGCCTCTCTCCCTTTAGGTAGAGAAAAAACAAAACAAAACAAAGTATTGAAGTGATGTTAGCACCTCCTACGTGTCTAAAGCAATGGAAACAAGATAAGGTCTGCACAGTCTGCCATGGAGTATTTCAGGTCACAAAAGTAGAAGGAAGTGCTGTTGACTCCTTTTCTGTAGAGTGGCCTTCTCTGACCTGAAGGTTTATGCAACTTTAGCCGAAGGGAAGGAAAAAAATGACCTGGTCAGCTAAGACCTGCCAAACTCCGAGTGACACTGAAATAAATATTTCAGCAGACAAAATACGGAGGATATTTGTCTGTGGAACTTGGAAAACACCTACGGGAAAGGGACTAGTGAAGCGCCCATTATTTTCCTGTATTTGTCCAAGGGGAAAACAGAGCTGTGCGCAGGTGTCAGAGACTTTTAATAGGCTTCGGGGGAACCAGAGTACTTTATGTCACCGTGGTTGGACATGAAGAATTTGTAAAGATTTTATTAGGAATGTTAGGAAACAGAAGACAATTTCCATGATCCACCTTCTCCTTGTGACAAGCAGCGCATACAGAGTTACTGAATACCTAAAGTACTTGGAGGCTTGAGTGCCTGCCTTAGAGCAGCCCAAACAACTGGTGTCCTACATAGTCTGCTCCCGCCGGAGGGTGAAGTCATAGTGCCTTAGAAATCTCTCTAGACCCTGCCTCCAATATAACACCGAGCCGCCTCGTCCTGTTCTGCTCTCTGCACTTTCAGGTCTGCTGGACCCCATTAGTTTTTACCTGACTGTCCCGGTTGGTTTGAAGCTTCTCTTATCTGGTTTGTCTACTCCACTTTTGTCCGTGATATTGTTTCTTGGTTCCTTTTTTTTTTTTTTTTCCCTTTTTCATGGGGGAGGGGTGACTTAACTCAGAACTGCAGGTTAGCTTCATGTCCACTCTGCTGTCCAGCCCAGGGTCATGGAATTGGAGCCCAATTGAGTGCACTGGACAGATTTAGGATCAAAGAAAACCTAAACTTAATTTTGGGTGACAAGTCATTACTCCTCGACAATCTTTAAGGCCCCTGGAAACCAAGTCTTGGTTCCTGCTGCTGCACTGCAGAGGCCATGCCTGTTTCAACATCCTCTTTCCCCAAACCCATAATAAATGTCTCCTCTGCAGTGACTGTGTGCCTAACATTTCTTCTACACTATCGGGGACAAGCTATTTTCCCAAGGAGATTATTCAGACAGCAAAACTCCACATATTCGGGAGATTCAATCCCATACTCTTTGTTATCTGGTATACCCTGAGACGATCAAAGGGAAGGCAGTGTGTTCTGTTAAAATCTTTGGGCTCAGGAGACAGAAAGACCTGCATTCTATTTCAGCTCCTCCACGGAGACCATGAACAAGTTATTTTTTAAATTATTATTAGAGTTTGTAAAAATGAAACATTTATTGAAATGTAATATAGACAAGGCATGTAAAGAGTGACAACATTTCACAGAGCAAACATCCCTATGTAACCAGCACCCAGATCAAAAAAGAAGACACAGCCAGCTCCACAGTGGGTCTCCCTGGGCCACTCCCTCCGGTCAATACCCTGAAACGTAACCACTATCCCAACATCAAACACTGCAGATTCTTTGACTCAGTGCTTTACCTTCTTAAGCCTCAGTTTCTTCATATATACAATTGGTAAAATAAGAGGACCAATGTCAAAGAACATAAGGTTTAAAGGAGATAATCAATAGAAAGTGCTTCGGGCAGGACTGGACATTTAATAAGCTCTTAGATGGCTGTACTTACACCTTAAATGCTAATTATTTTCCTACTTGTTTCAGACCGGTCTGTCACTTGCCTAGCTGGTGCATGGAGCAAGCTCCACCTCTTTCCAAAGACCTAAAGTGCTTTTCTCTCAACTTTCCAGGTTCTCCACTTGGCCAGGGGAGGTAATGTGTGGCAACTTGTGGAAAAACCAAACAAACAAACAAAGTGAACACAAACACACATGAACAGACAGAACGCACAAAGCACTGGCAATTGTCCAAACAAATTTTACTGGCAGAACAAAGAGGAGGAATAGAGTGGGAACGAAGGGGTTTTTTTTGGTAGGAAATGAGGGGCGAAGGTCAGATATTCGGTTTCTAAAATCAGAGACACTAAGTCAACAGCGTACAGCCATGGGAATCATAGTCATGAAAAGGTCTGAGACGGCTGGGAGTATGAGCAATGGGAAGTCAGGGCACAGGAACTCTGGTGGGAGCTTGGTATATCAGTTTATCTTTAGGAACAGGGTACGTTCAACTTAGAACTTCTATTGAGGACGTAGCCCCATGCTTCCTTGAAGATAATACCAAGCTAGAGGTGTAGATTAGCACCTAACAGTTTCTGCCTTGACCTCTGGCCATCCAGAAATTTCTTTCATCTTGTCTTTCTATCTCCTGGACATTGCCTGATCTCTCCTTATTCTAGTTTACATGCCTCCCTCTCCCCCTGACCAACTGTACACCATTCATGGTCCCATAGGACAAAGGGAGATGTTTTCTGGCCCCGAAGCAGTTTGCTGTGCAAAGCTCTTGACCCCCAGCTTTCATACAGTTGCCTAACAATGAACTAGGGGCGTCATTTCACCTTTCGCACAAAGGTCTATTGTTCCTTTTGGGAACCCAGGGCTATTTTAGTAAAACCTTACATGGTAGACTCTTTTCCTAAATCCTTTCCCAGATTAGGAAATTGGCTTGATTAAAAATTGAGAAGCATCACAGATTAATGGAAAACATATAACGCTGCAATGAACAGGCACTCGACAAGCGTCCATTTCCTCAACTTTCCTTTCCGTCAGACTCTGAATTACAGCATAGGAGCATGTGTAGGGTGCTGGCTTAGGAGTCTCACACACCTGGGTTTGAAATCTGGCTCTGTACTGACCAGCCCTGTGATCTTGAGCAAAGTTTGAAAAGTCCCCAAGTCTTAATCTCCTCTTTTATAAAGCAGGGTTAATAATACTTATACACAGTACCATTGTGAAGCTAAATGAAATTGTTCCCCTAGAGCATCTTACCCAGCATCAAGCACAGAGCAGAAAATAAATATAACAGTTCTTAATAATCATCATCTTCATCAGCAGCTTAACAAATATGCTCTAAATTCTAACTTGGTTTTATTATGATTGATATTCCTTTATGTAGAACTAATAATAATGATAATAGCAAATATTTATTGAGCCCTCACAACGTGCCAGATACTCTTCAAAGCAGTGTCTTATTTAAACCTCATAATTACTCTCTGAGTTTGGTGACATTATTTTTTCTAGTTCTGCAGATAAGGAAACAGATCAAGTAACGCCCAAAGTTCCGTAGGAGGAAGGGGTGGAATGAGTTTTGAACTCAAGAAATTTGACTCCAGAGCCCATGATCTTAACCCCATTATCATTTTCCTCCTCCACTTGTTCTGTTTACAGAATCAATTTGAGAGCTTGTCCAACACCTATGTAACTGTTTTTTAATAAGCCATATACATATGATTTTGCAAAGTGCTTGGGTTCAAGGTTTTGAGTCCAGCACACTTGCCAAACACATGTGAATTAGATGTGAGAGGACGGTACTAGGGGTTAACTAGTTCACATTTAATTTCATTTGTGTTTTCCTAACACTTCATGATCATTCTTTTGAATTACAATAGTAGCTGACATTTTAAAATGTCTGCCTAATGCCATTCTTTCATGAGATAAGCAGAATTTTTTCAACAAGTTTGGTTTTTAAGACTTATCTTCTGTAATAGCCATACTATAGGATCAAATTCACAGTATTTGAGAAAATGATTAAATTTCATGGTGATCAGTTCAGGGCCAATTAAAAGTCTGATTCACCATCCTCACTTGTCATTATTCACAACAATGCTAATGGGAGTTTTAGAATAACAGTGGGGGCCTGGAGAGAGAAAATATCCTCAGACAACATGCACTTGTTATTAGATATTCAGATATTAGACTTGTTACTAAGAGTAAAGCAATTCTTACTATGGGGCAGATGTTCGGTGCTTAACAGAAAGGACTATGTTAAGTTTTCTACTTGCTTATCATGTAATCTCTTAATTCCCCTACATCTGAGGTTAGCACTATTTTTTTATATATATAATACAACCCTGCACATGAATTCTTGTGTCTCTGGATTATCCCATCACATCTGGCAACACTCAACAACACTGCCTTCTTAAAACTCACCTCTGTTAGCTTCTATGACATTCAACTTCCAATTCAACTTCTACCCGTTGAAATACCGATGGGTGCCAGGTATTCTGCAAGCTCTGGGAAAAACAAAAATAGGGTTTGAATCCTTCCTTCGAGATTCATACACTCTAGTTAGGATGTAGACATAAAAGTGTGTAGCACAGCGAAATCGTGGAAGCACGCATCAACTCAAAGCATAGCTCATGGCTGGGTAGCTCTATGGAGGGGAATTGCAGCAGGTGCTTCACAAGAGAGATGGCCTTGGAGCTCTTCACTGCTGGACACACAGGACCTTGCCACATGTGCCAAGTGGAGAAGAACATTGGAGGGAGAAGGAACACATTCATGAAGGCATGAAACACAGTGCCATATTTACGAACACAGAAGGAGTTTCCCATTTCCAAGGGATAAAGCAAGATGGAGCGAGCTCAGCTTAGAGGAAGAACAAACTTTGATGCCTATGAAAAATCGTCTAATTATTCACATATTTGTTCATGTATACATTCATGCGTACAAAAACACATTCTTGAACACCTACCACGTGTCAGACTCTGTGTGATAGATCCCGTAGAGAAAATACTGAGCCAGATAGGATATGATCTAACGGTGGAGGCAGACTATGACGCAAGAAGTTACAATAATGCACAATGGAGCAGGGACCCCAGCCTAAGCTAAGGGCCAACGTGGGCTGCCTGGCATATTTATTAATGTTCAGTATGAGGGAGTGAGTAGGGGTTAGACAAGTGAAGTCTGCAGGAGACGGGGAGGGAAAGAATACTGCAGTCAGAGGAAACTGCCTCTCCCAAGGCATGGGGGCAACAGGGAGCTTGGCACAGCTGAATAACAGAAAAAATTTCAGTATGACTGGAACTGGGGCTGTAAGGCTGGGGGCTGCCTGCACTGAAAGTCCTCGTAACCATGTTAGGAGTTTACACTTCATTTGGGGGACCAAGGGGAGCCTTTGGGAGGTTTGAGGCAGGGCATTTTCGAAAGATTAACTCTGGCAGCATTATACAGAATGAATTAGAAGGGAGCAAAGCTAGGGGCTTGTTAGACTAGTTAGAAGGCTGATGGGTGATAGTAGTAGCAGTAGTCGTAGTAGTAATAATAATCCTCACTGATGGTTAATATAGGCTTACTATGAGCCAGGCATTGTGTCAGACAGAGGCTAGGTACTTATTAACTTTAATCCTCACAGCCCTATGAAGTAAGTACTAATCCCCTTTCTCAGATGAGAAAACTGAGGCACACAGATCCGTGCAAGGTCATATAGATAGTAGGTAATTGAACCAGAATTAAAAGCCAAGCCATCTGGCTTTAACACAGTTTCTATTATCCTGCTTAGATGTGACATTGGCATCAATTACAATAGAGCAATGAGAATTGAAAAGAGTGAATAGGATTGAGAGGAATTCTGGAAGGAAATCAATAAAAATTAAATAAGCCAGTAAGAACTAGAGAAGAAAATTATTGATACTCTAGCTTTTGCCCTAGGAAGCCACTTTTCTTTTTTTTTTTTTTTAATAAATTTATTTACTTATTTATTTATTTTTGGCTGTGTTGGGTTTTTGTTGCTGCACCCAGGCTTTCTCTAGTTATGGCAAGCAGGGGCTACTCTTCATCGCAGTGCGCAGGCTTCTCACTGCGGTGGCTTCTTTTGTGGCAGAGCACGGGCTCTATCTAGGTGCATGGGCTTCAGTAGTTGTGGCACATGGGCTCAGGAGTTGTGGCACACGGGCTCAGTAGTTGCGGCTTGCAGGCTCTAGAGCACAGACTCAGTAGCTGTGGTGCACGGACTTAGTTGCTCCGTGGCACGTGGGATCTTCCCGGACCAGGGCTCTACCCGTGTCTCCCGCATTGGCAGGTGGATTCTTAACCACTGCACCACCAGGAAAGTCCACCACTTTCAAATAGTAAGCAATTTTCTTTAAAATGCTTTGTTTATATCAAAATTCACCAGCTAAAATAGCTCCCTATTACTCAAAACATCAAATCCAAACTCATGCTGTTATTTAATATCCTCTGATAAATATAGTTCTCCCTTAACATTCATTAATTAGATCAGCAAATATTTAATGACTATGCAAAGGTCTGTAAAAAGTGGTGGAGGGCTTCCCTGGTGGCGCAGTGGTTGAGAGTCCGCCTGCCGATGCAGCGGACACAGGTTCGTGCCCCGGTCTGGGGTGATCCCACATGCCGGTGAGCGGCTGGGCCCGTGAGTCATGGCCGCTGAGCCTGCGCATCCGGAGCCTGTGCTCCGCAACGGGAGAGGCCACACCAGTGAGAGGCCCGCGTACCGCAAAAAAAAAAAAAAAAAAAAAAAAAAAGTGGTGGAAATTACACAACATACATGATTCTTACCTACCTCATGGATCTCAGAGAATGTTTAAGGTCCAGTTTGGGTTTTCTACCTTAGTGTTAAGCACTCAAGGGCAAGGAATGGATGGTGTATTTGCTGAATCTAATGTACACGGTACAATGCTTTCTGCAGACATTAGTTTTAAAAAATACACTGATAGAAAAAAAGGTGTTTAAATCAAATCTTTAAATTTCAGCAATTTAGAATAATTCATTTAAAAACATATATCCACATCTAGAGACTGTTGATGTTGCATATGTCTAAAAAAGCAAAAAGAAAACATGGTATATGATGTGTTTATCCTTTTTAATGTTCTAAAAGTGAAAATGCAATTCAAGATTTAAAATAATGTCTTCTAAAAATGAAAAAATAATGTCTTCTATATTGTGGGTTATCATCATTTTCATTGTCTACCAAATCCTAATTGGACTGAATTGAAACTAACTCTTGGAGATAATTGCCTGACCAACCAGGTAAGTTGACAAGATGCTGACTATCACTGGGTGATTAATTTTGCATGCAGATTGCCCTACTGGCCAGAGAACAGCAGTCATTCAGTCATAACCTTATTTAAAATATGTCAACTTAATTAGAAAAGTACTTTGTTAAATTTTTAGAGGTTTAAAACAAAGACGACGCCAGTCACATATATTGGTTAAAATGGTACAGTCTCTTAAGAAATTAGAAAATTTCAACTATGTATTGACATTCTAATTTCAAATAATTAATAAAGATTTTTATTAAAAAACAAGAACTCTGAAAGCTGGAACACTCATTAAGTGCCCAAGGGACTTACAGTCAGGAAGAGAGACCTAATTTTGAATTTGACATGGATTCATTGTAGAAAAATGTATGTTCTGATTGTCCTATGTGTGCCCTTTTCATCTCCTGGTGAAGATGAAGAGTACCAATTGTTAAATTCTTTTATCCAGTAGTGTTTGCCTTAGTACTGGTTACTTTCACTGTGAGGGTTTCCTGGCATTAATTTGAAATTCAGCAGTTCGTCAAGGATCAGATTTTCCTTAAAATAGATTTTATTTTCTCTATAAGGAATAAACCTCCCATAAGAAAAGACAGAATTTTTCTGATGAAAAAGCTTAGTGAAACTTATTACAGATTTGGAACTAGAAAGAAATAGGAAATGTATATACAGCGATTTTCAGTATTCCATTCCATTTTCCCCATTCGCTCTCGTGCTAAATGTTAAATACCAGTGCTAAGAAGCCATTATTTTTTAATGAGCAAACTTTGAAACGTTGCTTCAGATAGAAATCAGCAGGACCACAAATCAGTGAAATTTCTAACCTGACTCTTTAACATGTATCCTAAGTCTTTCTGGGTTAACAAATGTAGGTTTTCCTGGATAACTAATCACTAGTAACTCAGCTAAATAAAAATGAAAACCCAAAATAATGTACTTCCACATTCTAAGACTAAAGTTATTTTACTGGAAGGACCTAACTGTTGATCTCGATGTTTGAAATTTTTTCAAAGCAGAGACATATGCTGTCCAAGTTACAAAACTTCAGGGTTTTATTTATCAGACATTCAATTACATGAGGAAATGTATGTGAATATCTTCCAAGTTTTGAATAATTGTCATTTGACTTATTGTAATCAAGAATCTATGAGTTTATTTAACTTTGGGAGTTTGTTGTGAAGATGTGAAAATCCCCAGCTTGCCTCTTACTGCGGTGAATTAATATTCTCATATTCAGACGATTCTCCGATCTACAACCACACTTGTGAGAGGAATATATGAGCCATTTAGGACCTTAATTTATTTTCTGACAAATAATCAGTGACAAATTCCTTTAGTATCAATAAACTAACTTTTCCTAATCATTGTTTTAAAATAATTCCACCCTCCCCCCCGCCACCACACAACCCCTGCCTTTTTGCAGCCCGTGGATTTTTGCTCTATAACAATAATTTATCTTCCTTTTTCCTCTGTGTCTAGACCTTCACTGAGACAAAGGTTCCCAACTTGTGCAGTGTTCTGCTCATATCGCCCCTCCCTCCTCACATCACTGCAGGCAGGATGCCCCTAATAAGACCTTATGATTTACCTAGAGCCAATCAGACAACTTTCATTTGGTGACAATGTGAGCATTCTGTGTAATACATGAGAGATTCTTTCTCTCCCACCAGAAAACATGGCTGAAGCCAATGACCTAGAGCTAATTTGAAAACATATTAAATATATATGAACCTGTTAGACCCAAACGCTGTAAAATGATACTGTTATATCCTTATGATTTGACTTTCCTATCATCTTTGTTAAAGACTTATGATTTACTGATTTTAGGCCAACTATAGCGTGTATAAAATAGTAGAGGTTCAACTATTAACTATAAACAAACCCATTCACTTATCGTTTTCCTGAATAAAACAAGGTATCAAAAATTCCCAAAAGGAGGCGGTGTGGTCCTGGCCAGAGGAGGACCTGAATTTGACAGAAGTTGGAAGATGGACAAAGAAAGAAGAAGCTAAGTAGAGGGACCCACGGGGCCAGGTGACCAGAAAGCAGATCCAGGAGAGGGAGATTCTTGTGAGGATGTTCGGGCTCAGAATGTCAAGTCATTCATGATTGGAACATGAGATAAAACACAGTCCAAATGAGCAGGCACTGGTGTCAGAGAGACAAGCCCACAGTTTTCAGGGAAGAGCTGCAGAGCTATGGAAGTCAGGGGCCAGGAACACCAGACAATGACGGAAGCTGGGACTCAAACGCAGGCAACCAGGCCCGGGGACTTGAGGGTCAGGGATTTGATCCGAACTGGCACACTGTAAAGCTGCCTGTGAGAACTATTGAACACACTCCCCAAATCCCCTCCAGCTCCCAGTAACCTGAGACAGAGCACGTCGACCACAGCTGAGCAGGCCCATGAGGCTTAGCAGGGATGACTTCTGGGTTTAGAAGATTTGGACAGAAAGACAGGCTGGCAGGTGTAGCGGGATAACCTCCAATACCCCATCTTAAATCACCAATCTTTTTACAGATCCTCCCTTCCTTTAACAGTACAAAACCTTTTTAAAAAAGTATATATCTTGTCAGATTTTGCAGCTTCAAGGCAGAAGTGCACTGTTAACCTTTTCTATTTTTCTCCACCCAGGTAGAATTTTGCTGGTTAGAAGGCTAAGCTAACTCAGAGTAAAGCTGTGAAATCTAGAAAGTTTGCTTCTGTCTTTGTTTCCTATTTATGCAGCACTTTCACCTTTCTGTAAATTAAAATGTCCTTATTGCTTCATTCTCCCCTCAAACAGGGTGAGATTTAAAAGCCTGCTATTCAGCCTGTTGATTGAATAACAGATTATAATCTGTTTAGTCTTAATATGTTACCTCGAACAAGCAGCTTTATTTTAAATAGGCCATTTGTTTCTAGCTGCTCCAAGATATGAAATTGACGTTTAAGAAGAAGTGGAAAGAGTCACATGAGTCAGTAGGTGAAGATGGTTTGGGTGGGGGTAGGGAGGGCGTGGCATTAAAGAGGTGCTTTAAAATTCCAGTAGCAGTAACATTACTGCAGTAGGTGCAGTAAAATTCTGAAAGCGAACTGGCGGTTGTCTTTTAAGGAAGCTTGCAAGCTGTGTGAGAGAAGGTCAGAAGATATTCCTTCTCAAAGATAGCCCACAAGTGACCAGGCAGACCCCATGAGGTACTAACTAGACACATACTCCTGAAAATTGAAGGCATGGAGAAAGCCATGACCTACAGGTGAAAGGTTTGGGGGTGTTTTTTTTTGTTTTTTTTCAATCAAAGTACTTAAACAACTCCAAAAAATATGGTAATACTCCAATGATCATGTATCTATACTCAAGAAGCATGAACATCACACATATAATCTAGTCAGCAGGACATTGCTACTCTAAGTGGTGTATTCTTTTTTAAAGTGAACGGTCAGTTCCTGCAATATTAGACAATCGTAGTTTAAAAGTGAGTAATCTAATTTATTGGTCATGGCAGAGATTCAGCTCTTTAAAAAGTATAGTCATGTTTAACATTCTCATTGTCTATTGTTATGAATCTGACAATGGGATTGAATTTTTAGATATTCAGGCCTTTTCCTTACGTATTGGTACCCTAAAGGCAGTCATTTCCGATGGCATTTGGATTCCGAATCTTAATTCTTTCCCAAGCACAATGGAAATAAACAATCCATTTTAGGTTTTTCCCTGTTTCCTTCCTAAATAACGCCTTTTCATTTACTCAGGCCCATGCTCTCCCTGTGAATTCAGGTTTAATTCTCACCAGTTGTCTTTCCCCTTTAAAGCATGCCTGACAGTGGTGCAAAGAAAGTTTTCAATGTGTGATAGCTGTATTACTCAAGAAAGGAGAGAGGTTTAATCTGTCGCTTTAAATTCACACACACACACACCACACGCAATTCTGATTGGGTAGCTCAAGGCTGTGAAGTTCTTAAACTAAAAAGTAATTTCAAAGTAGCTTTATTTTTACTCTTCAGAATACTCAAAAATAAGCTGCGACCAAGCGACTTCCAAAAGTCCTCCCACCCCACTTTGAGTCCATATCTACAGAACAGTATTTGCCAAACCACTGAGTTCACACCTCTGAGGACAATATACCTATTATGAGCTCTAGGGCCTTAACAATAAAACTTAGTTTCAAGCTATCTTTAAGGCAGCAATCAAGTATAGGTGTTTATTATTTCTGCCTATGCAAACAAATAATTTTATATTGTTAGAAATCTTTATCACTTCGAAAAATAAATTTTAGATATCCCTTTTTGCCTCGTTATTGTCATTGTTATTTTTATTCCCAAGTGAACTGTCAAATAAGCAATAGATCTTTTATAAAATACACAAAATTTTATGTCTAAATTGGCCTCAGGTTAACTTTTACATTGTATGTGGGAATGTATAGATTTTCAAAATAACTTCAATGTTTTATGTGTAAATCTGTTTAACTTCAACGTTCACTTTAAAAAATGCATTGATGTCTGCTTGATATTCTATCATCAGAAACTATGATTTTAATGACAAATTACATTAAATCAACAAGCAGGGAATTCTTTTTTAGTATCAGGGATTTCCTTTTCAACACATTTTTATTAACTTATAATTGATCCTGCCACAAAGACATTTATTAAACAAAACTGCAAGAACTCACAGATCAAGTTTCTTTCTGAGTATAACATGTATATCCATGCCACTTTGATCTGTTTTCTTGTTTTTTGCCCAGTTCTGCCTATGGTACCACATTTTAACACCAGCCAACTTCAGTTGTCATATTGAAGGAATATCTTAAAAGGCACATTTAAACTAACAAACTTTGCAAGCCCAGAGAGAAACAAAAAAGCTAAGAGCAAACAGACGTTTGCGTCTGGGTGAAGCTTTTCTCTCTTGAGACAAATAAAACAGATGATAACCCCAAATCGCCAGAGTTTGCCATGGTGGGCCAACACCTATCAGGAGATGCTGAAATAACTTTATAGAAGTCAGAAGTGAACTCTGAATGTGTGATGTCCACTTCGGTTCTAACATGATATGTGTTCACTTTAACTCCTGCACTGGTCACTTTCAGATTGTATCTGGCATCATCTCCAGGCAGAATATTATTCCAACTGGTCAGACAATGAGCAATTAAATTAACCCGCCAAATCACTCAGCTTTGGTGAACGGCTTGAGTTCATCTAGTTTGTCACATGCATTATGTTTGTGAATTACTGAGCATTCTTATAAGAACTGTATAGCTTTTAAGAGGCAGTGTGTCATCTCTCAGAAGACATACTTCATGGGCACTAGCACAAGCTCCCCAGCTATGTACTTTCAGCATGTCACCAAGCTAGATTGTGGCTGTAGCGATTTTCTTTCCAGCAAAAGTGGAAACCTCATTTCTCCATGAAGCCACCCTTCCTGAGCTTTTCAATGTCTACAGTCATTCCTTCCTATAGAATATATATGGGAGATACATTTATGTGAGAGATGGTAAAGCATTACTTAAGACAATATTATAAGTACTGTTCCTACTCCTTAGTACTCTGCATCCTGAAAGAGAAAAGCAAACATATAATTCCATAGACACAGAAAGAGATTGTTATCTAAAGGATACACACTAATTAGTAATGTTCACAGTACTCTATGGTATTTTATATTTGAGATATTTTGTCTAATTTTTTTTCCTTGATGAAAGCTAGTCAAATAAGGAACAACCAAACTTATCAGAGGATGCCATAATCCAACTCCACTCTGGTCCAAAGGGCTTTTGGAGTTTGTAGTAAGTGGTCTATTCAGTTAGCCCCATTTCAGTTAATTAAATCTGCAGGTGGCTCATCCTGTCTACTTGATACATAAATGTTTTGACTTCATTCTCCCTATCAGAAAAAAATTTTTCACCCTTGAATTCATTCATTCATGTTTTCATTCATGCACATACCCTTGTAAATGATACCAAAAAATACTAGAGTGGTACAGATCATGAAAACATCAAGTGAGACAGAAAATATACGAATGCACACAAAAAAATAAAGACAAAATAATAACAAAGGAATGCCAATGAATGGTGCAGGAAAAACCTTGAGAAGGGAAAGAAGAGGGCAATCGATTCAAGAAATAAACGAATGACCCAGGAGCCCAGAGAGATAACTGGCTGAATCACAAACTAAAAAGTATGAGCAGACTGGAAAAGGAAAACCCAGAGGGAGAGGCCATCTGAGGTAGGTGGAGGCAAAGGTCACCCACATGTCTACTGTGGTATACCTACTGTACTTGGGGCACATATATTACTTTTCTTGTTGGTTACATTAATAGAACATGTAATTCCTTTGTGGTACTGTGTCAGACACTGGAGATATAAAGCTGGAGAGACGTGATCTATACCATCATGGAATTGACTGTCTTGTGGATATACATTTGATGGGTTTGGGACATGTCCTTCAATCAAATTTCCAACAGAAAGTTTTTTCTGTTCCCATTGTGCATCTATTCAACAAATATTTCCTAAAGGTCTACTTTGTGTCTGATACTTACAAAGGCACTAGAGTGAAACACAGGCAGTCTGCTTCTCTTAAGGACCTTATATTCTGTTAGGGCTGGGGGAGATAGTCAACAAATAACCGAATAAATAATTTGTCAGGTTGGACCAATTCTACAGTGCAAACTAAAACAGGATAAAGGTATAAGAAGAGTGGGGAAGCTTTTTTGCATAGGAAGGTCAATAAATGGTTCACTGAAGAAGATGAAGGGAAAGCCATGTGGCTCTCCGAGCCAAGGGCGTCTTAGGCAGAAGGAATAAAAGCAGCAAAGCTGACTTGGGAAAGTGCTTGTTCCGTAACAGCAAGGAGGCCAGCCTAGTGGAGAAGAGTTAGCAAGGAGGAAAGTGGTAGGGCATGGCTCAGAGAGAAGGGGTGAGAAAGGGATCAAGGGGATCACCAAATCCCATTAAGCAGCATGGCATCGGGGAGCCAGACAGCCCACTGTGAAATCCCAGAGCTACTGTTTACCACCAGCTGGGTATCCTGGACAAGTTGCTTAAATTTTTTGAACCTCTGTTCCATTACCTGCATAAAGTGGGGATAATAAGAGCTGCCTTATGATTATTATGAAAAGTAAATAATACATCTTGCTCTAAAACACGTAGAATTGCACCCACACAGAGTAAATACTGAATAAATAAATATTAGTCATTGTTACTATCACAGTTATTGATTGGTCATGAATTTCTGTCATTGTTCCCATTTATATACCCCTGTCATCCCTCAGACTGAATTATGTAAAATAGCTTTCCCCCCACTTCAGTTCATTTTCCAATGAGTCATCAGCTCTCTTTTGCTTAAACACTGCTATCATCATATGTCATTTGTGGCTTTTTATAATTTGGTCCAAACATTCAGTTCTAAAAGCATCTCTTGTGACTTTGCAGCTGGGAACATCTGTTGCATTGTAGCTGGTGCATCTGTTCACTCATCCTGTAATACATCTCTGAGTTTGGGCAAGTCTTCAGAGCGCAGGTTTGCTCGTCACACATTTGAACCTACCCTTTACCATACCTCCTTAGATTCTACTAACATTCCTAGGTCTGCTCTTTTCTCAAGAGAACCATCCAGAAAGTAATCATCTTCTCCTTTACCTTTTTTTCCCTTCCAATTTTATTGAGCTATAATTGACATACAGCGCTATATAAGTTTAAGGTGTATAGCATAATGATTTGACTTGCAAACATCATGAAATGGTTACGTTTTATACCGTGACTCATTTATTTTGTAACTGGAAGTTTGTAGCTCTTAATCTCCCTCGCCTGTTTTTCACTCATCCTCTAGCCCAGCACCCCTCTGGCAAACACCTGTTTGTCCTCTGTGTCTATGATTATTTTTCTATTTTGTTATGTTTATTCATTTATTTCTTAGGTCCCACATATAAGTGAAACCGTACACTTGTCTTTCTCTGACTTATTTCACTTAACATAATACCCTCTTGTTCCATCCATGTTGTCACAAACAGCAAGATTTCATTCTTTTTTATGGCTGAATAATAGTCCTCTGTGTGTGTGTGTGTGTGTGTGTGTGTGTGTGTGTGTGTGTATACCACACCACCCTTATACATTCATCTATCAGTGAACACTTAGGTTGCTGCCATACCTTGACTATTGTAAATAATGCTGCAGTAAACATATGGTGCCTGTATCTTTTCAAATTAGAGTTTTTGTTTTCTTCAGAAAAATACCCAGAAGTGGAATTGCTAAAACATATGGCAGTTCTATTTTTAAATTTTGAGGAAGCTTCAGACTGTTTTCCACAGTGTGTGCACCAATTTATAATCCCACCAACAGGGCACGAGGGTTCCCTCATCTCCACATCCTCTCCAGTCCTTGCTATTTGTCTTTTTGATGATAGCCATTCTGACAGGTGTGAGGTGATGTCTCATTGCAGTTTTGATTTTGCACCTCCCTGATGAATTGAGCTTCTTCTCATGTGTCTTTTCGCCACCTGTATGTCTTCTATGGAAAATTGTCTGTTCAGATCCTCTGCCCATTTTTTAAACAAAGTGTTCTTTTTTATATTGAGTTGTATGTTTTCTCTGTATATTTAGGATATTAACCCCTTACCAGATATATCCTTTGCAAATCCCTTCTCCCATTTGGGAGGTGACCTTTCTATTTTGTTGATAGTGTCCTTCACTGTGAAAAAGCTTTTTAGTTTGATGTAGTTACATTTGTTTATTTAGTTATTTATTTATAATATAGTTTGAAATCAGGGAGTGTGATACCTCCAGCTTTGTTCTTCTTTCTCCAGATTGTTTTGGCTAGTCAAGGTCTTTTGTAGTTCCATAGAATTTTTAGAACTGTTTGTTTTAGTTCTGTAAAAAATGCTGTGGGTACCTTGATGGGGATTGCATTGAATCTGTAGATTGCCTTGGGGAATATGGTCATTTTAACAATATTAATATTTCCATTCCATGAGCATGATATATCTCTCCATTTGCTTGTGTCATCTTTGATTTCTTTGATCTCTTACACTTTTCTAAGTACAGGCCTTTTACCTCCTTGTTAGACTTATTCTTTTTGATGCAATTGTAAACTGGTTTGTTTTCTTAATTTCTCTTTCTGATGGTTTGCTGTTAGTGTACAGAAACACAATCAATTTCTGTATATTAGTATTGTATCCTGCAACTTTACTGAATTCATTTATTAGTTCTAATAGTTTTCTGGTGGTGTCTTTAGAATTTTCTGTATATAGTATCATGTCCTTTGCAAATAGTGACAGTTTTACTTCTTCACTTCCAATTTAGAGTCCTTTTATTTCTTTTGCTTGTCTGATTGCTGTGACTAGGACTTCCAATACTATATTGAATAAAACTGGCAGGAGTGGGCATTCTTGTTCCTGATCTTAGAGAAAATGTTTTCAACTTTTCTCCTTGAGTATGATATTGGAGTGTAGGTTTTTCATATATGGCCTTTATTATGTTGAGGTATGTTCCCTCTACACCCACTTTGCAAAATTTTCAAAAGCTTTTTTTGCATCTGTTGAGTTGATCATATTTGTACTCTTTGCTTGTGTGGCATATCATGGTGGTTGTTTTGTGACTACTGAAGCACACTTGCATCCCTGGAATAAATTCTACTTAATCATGGTGTATGATTCCTTTAATATATTGTTGAATTCTGTTTGCTAATATTTTGTTGAGGATTTTCCCATCTATGTTCATAAGTGATATTAGACTATAATTTTCTTTTTCGTGATTTTTTGTTTGTTTGTTTGTTTTTTTGCGGTACGCGGGCCTCTCACTGTCGTGGCCTCTCCCGTTGCGGAGCACAGGCTCTGGACACGCAGGCCCAGCAGCCATGGCTCATGGGCCCAGCCGCTCCGTGGCATGTGGGATCTTCCTGGACCGGGGCACGAACCCGTCTCCCCTGCATCGGCAGGCGGACTCTCAACCACTGCGCCACCAGGGAAGCCCTTTTTTTGTGATATTTTTGTCTGATTTTGGTATCAGGTTGATTCTGGCCTCATAGAATGAATTCAAAATGTGTCTTCCCTCTACTTTTTGGAATACTTTCAGAAGGATAGGTGTTAATTCTTCTTTAAATGTTTGGTAGAATTCACCTGCGAATTCTGGACTTTTGTTCTTGGGAGGTATTTTTAAATGACTGATTCAATTTCATTACTGGTAATTGGTCTGTTCATATTTTGTACTTCTCATTCAGTATTGGGAGGTTATCTTTCTAGAAATTTATCCATTTCTTCTCAGTTATCCATTTATTGGTGTGAAATTGCTTGAGCAATAGCTATGATCCTTTGTATTTCTATAGTGTTGTTTGTAACTTGTCTTTTTTCATTTCTGATTTTATTTGGGCCCTCTCTCTTTTTCTTGATGAGTCTGGCTAAAGGTTTATCAATTTTGTTTATCTTTTCAAAAAATTTGCTTTTAGTTTTATTGATCTTTGCTATGTTTTTAGTCTCTAACTTATTTCTCTTTTGATCTTTATGATTTGTTTCCTTCTACTAACTTGGGTTTTGTTTGTTCTTCTTTTTCTAGTTCCTTTAGGTGTAGTTAGGTTGTTTGAGATTTTTCTTTCTTCCTTAGGTAGGATTTTATCACTATAAACTCTCCTCTTCGGAGTGCTTTTGCTGTGTCCCACAGATTTTGGATGGTTGTGTTTCCATTTTCAGTCTCCAGGTATTTTTTGATTTCCTCTTTGATTTCTTCAGTGATCCATTGGTTGTTTAGTAGCATATTGTTTAGCCTCCACATGAGTGTGGCATCTGAAGTTTTTTTTTTTTCTTGTAGTGGATTCCAAGTTTCACACCGTTGTGGTCATAAAAGATGCTTGATATGATTTCCCTTTTCTTAAATTTACTGAGACCTGTTTTGTGGCCTTGCATGTGATCTCTTCTGGAGCATGTTTCATGAACACTTGAAAAGAAAGTGTATTCTGCTGCTTTTGTATGGAATATTCTATATACATCTAAGTCAATCTGGTCAAGTATGTCACTTAAGGCCAGTGTTTCCTTATTGATTTTCTGTCTGGATGATCTGTCCATTGTTGCAAGTGGGGTGTTAAAGTCCCCTAGTATTACTGTCACTGTCAATTTCTCCCTTTATGTTTGTTAATATTCCTTTATGTATTTAAGTGCTCCTATGTTGGGTGCATATATGTTTATAATTGCTACATCTTCTTATTGGACTGACCCTTTATTGTTGTCTAATCCCCTTCTTTGTCACTTGTTACAATCTTTGTTTTAAAGTCTATTTTGTCTAAGTATTGCTATTCCAGCTATCTTTTCATTTCCATGGAATACATTTTTCCATCCCCTCACTTTCAGTCTGTGTGTGTCTTTAGAACTGAAGTGAGTCTCTTGTAGGCAGAATATTGATGGATTTTAGTTTTTTAATACATTCAGCTACTCTATGTCTTTTTTTTTTTTTTTTTGCGGTACACGGGCCTTTCACTGCTGTGGCCTCTCCTGCTGCAGAGCATAGGCTCCGGACGCGCAGGCTCAGCGGCCATGGCTCACGGGCCTAGCCACTCCGCGGCATGTGGGATCTTCCCGGACCGGGGCACAAACCCATGTCCCCTGCATCGGCAGGCAGACTCTCAACCACTGTGCCACCAGGGAAGCCCCACTCTATGTCTTTTGACTGGAGCGCTTAGTCCATTTACAATTACAGCAATCATTGATAGGTAGGTACTTATTGTAATTTTGTTAATTGTTTTTGTAGCTCTTTTTTGTTCCTTTTTTCTTCTTTTGTTCTTTTCCCTTGTGGTTTGATGACTATCTTTAGTGTTATGTTTGGATTCCTCTTTTGTGTATGTCTTATAGATTTCTGGTTTGTTATAACTATGAGGTTTATACATAGCTACCTATATACATAAGAAATTATTTTAAGTTAATGATTTCTTAAGTTCAAATGTAGTCTAACAACCTTGCATTTTTACAGTCCCCCACCCCCATTTAGTGTTTTTGACACCATATTTTACATCTTTTTGTTTTGTGGATCCCTTAGTTATTTATTGTGGATATAGATGATTTTACTACTTTTAACTTTTAAACTTCCTACTAGCTTTATAAATGGTTCATCTACTACCTTTACTGTATATTTGCCTTTACCAATGAGATTTTTTTCCTCTCATCATTTTCATATTTCTAGTTGTGGTCTTTCTTTTTCCACTTAGAGAAGTCCCCTTAACACTTCTTGTAAAGCTGGTTTAGTGGTGCTGAACTCTCTTAGGTTTTATTTGCCTATAAAATAATTTCTCTTGCCTTCAAATCTGAATGATTGCTAGGTAGAGTATTCTTGGTTGTAGGCTTTTTCCTTTCCAATCATCATCATAATGATTTCCTTTCATCATTAGTATTCATGCTAATACTTGTGGCCTGCAAAGTTTCTGCTGAAAAGTCAGCTGATAGTCTTATGGAGGTTCCCCTGTACAAAACTAGTTGCTTTCCCCTTGCTGCTTTAAAATTTTTCTCTTTATCTTTAATTTTTGCCATTTTAATTGTAATGTGTCTTGGTGTAGACCTCTTTGGGTTGATCTTGTTTGGAATTCTCTCCGTACTTCCTGGACCTGGACATCTACTATTCCTTTCCTGGGTTAGAAAAGTTTTCAGCTAGTATCACTTTGAGTAATTTTCTGCCCCTACCTCTCTCTTCTCCTTCTGGGACCCCTATAATGCAAATGTTAGTATGTTTGATATTGTCCCAGAGGCATGTATGGTCTTCATTTAAATTTTTTTTTTCTGTTCATCTTGGGTGATTTCCACTACACTGTCTTCCAGGTAGCTGATCCATTCCTCTATCAACTAATCTACTGTTGATTCCTTCTAGTGTGTTTTTATTACAGTTACTGTATTCTTGAGCTCTGTATGGCTCTTCTTTACATTTTATAACTCTTTGTTAACTTTCCACTGTGTTCATCCATTTTGCTCCTGAGTTCTTTGACCATCTGTATTATTATTACCTTGAACTCTTTATCAGGTAAATTGCTTATCTCCACTTCACCCAATTCTTCTTCCAGGGTTTTTACCTTGTTCATTCATTTGGAACATATTTCTCTATTATCTCACTTTGCCTAATTTGCTTTTTAAATTTCTAAGTGGTTGGTGAATTGGTTACATTCCCCCACCCTGAAAAAAATGGCCTTTTGTAGGAGATGTCCTATGAGTCCCAGGAGCACACTCCTCTCTGGTCTTCAGAGCTATATGCTCTAAGTGTGTCCTATATGTTGGCTGTGTGAGTTCTTCTGATGTGGCAAGCTGATTACTGTGGGTAGTCTGGTAGGCAGTCTGGTAGGCTTGGTTGCTTAGCTCTACGTTGCTTAGTTCTTCTCCTGGAGTTTTATTTTGTTCCTTTGTTTGGAACATATTCTGTTGTCACCTCATTTTTCCAAATTATCTGTGTTTATTTGTGTGTATTATGTAGAGCAGTTACATTTCCCAGTCTGGGAGAAGTAGCCTTATGTAGGAGACATTCTATGGGGTTCAGTGACACACTCTCCTTTGGTCACCACAACTGGGATCTACGGTACCCCCTATATGAACTAAATGGTTCATTCCGTTGTGGCAAGGCTGCCTAATGTGCGTACACTCATATGCAATGCTGTCTCCTGGCCTGGTTGGCTTCCAGGCCCTGCCTTGTGTGGAGGCTGGCCACTTGTGAGCAGGACCACATCCTAGGGTGGCTGGCTGCAGCTCCTGGGACTGGTATCAACCTTCTGGTGGTGAGGCTATGGTGTGAAGGATCCCAGGCCTGGGGTTGGCCCTCTAGTGGGTGGGGCAAGGTCCTGGGCCTCCTGGCGGGTGGGACTGTGTCCCCATGAGGCTGGCAACTTGGCCTGGGGAGTCCTAGGACTGTTGCCAACCAGCTGTCAGGTAAGCCAATGGCATTAAAAGGCTAGAGGGAGGACTCCAAAACGATGCTTGCCAGCACAAGTGTCCTTGTGGTACAACAATGTCTTCGAAATGGCTTCTTCCAGTGTCTGTGTCCCCAAGGGTGTTCCAGTTGCCTTCTGCCTCTTTGGGAGAGGCTTCTTCAAGGTCACAAGTAGGTCTGACCCACGCTCCTTTCATATTGTTTCTTCTGTACTGGGTCCTGAAACATGTGAGATTTTGCATGCATCCTTTAAGCATGGAGTCTGTTTCCTACAGCCCTCTTGCTCTCCTATAAGCAAGCCCTGCTTGCCTTCAAAGGCAAACATTCTGGGGCTTGTCTTCCTGGCTCAGGACCCCCAGATTTGGACCCTAATTCCTTAGGGAGAACTTCCGCAATTGTGATTATCCTCCCATTTGTAGGTCACCTACCCAGGAATGTGGATTTTGACTACACTGCATCTTCACCCCTCTTACTCATCTCTCTGTCATTCCTTCTTTATATCTTTAGTTGTAGAGAATCTTTTCTGCTAGTCTTCAGGACATTCTCACTGATAGTTGTTCTTTAAATAGTTGTAATTTTGGTGTGTCTATAGCAGGAAGTGAGCTGAGGGTCTTCCTATTCCACCATCTTGGCCACTCCCTCTCCTTTACTAATTCCCTTTAAACCAATCCCCTACTGTTGGATATTCTGTTATTTTCATGTTTTGTTGTTATTTTAATTAATGCTATTACAACAAGTGAATTTGAAATACATCAGAGGGTTTCACTGAAACACATGAAAAATTTTTGACTGCAAAGAAGACTTCTTATGAAGGGGAAAAAGGTCAGCAGTCCTGGTCAGTAAAAATATTTAGGCCTGTCATATTTTATAAATACCCCCCAAATTTCGTGATGGTACATTTTGAGTAGATGCGACATGAAAACAAAAACTGTCAAATAGGAATCTGTGAGCTCCCAGAGCTTGTCCCAGAAATAAGTCATGTTATAACATAAAACATATTATCTTTAATAAAAAGAAAAAGCAAATATGTAATAATTACTCCTATAGCTTTTTTAGTGTTTTGTCATTTTGATATCACCCAAAATGTACATTACAGTAATAGTGTTCATTTTGGCATCTCTGGAATGTTTAAAGGAGAAATTCCTTTCAAAGAAATCCAAAAAATTAAAACAAAATTTCAATCAGAAATAACAAATCTTGCCTCATTCCATACCACTTGCAGAGTGTTGACATCTAGTGCTGTTTATGGTGTGTATAACAGATGCACATATATGCTTAAGTAATTTTTTAAATATTCTTAATTTCTCACTTTCTAATTTGAAAAATGTTCAAGTGGGTGCTAATGTGTGTGTGTGTGTGTGTGTGTGTGTGTGTATGCCTGTGTGTGTGTGAACTTCATGTTAACCTGCTCTCAGGGAAGGATGTGTTTGGCTGGGCTTAAATCTAGTGTCCTCTCTGGGAACCCTGGCAAAGGAGGCCTAGTCAGATTAAAAAAATTTTTTTTTTTCTGTGGAAATGTGGTTGGAGGGAGGGAAGAGAAATTCCCAAAGAAAGAAGATGACATTTGTAGAAGAAAAGAAAGGTGCTAGGCAGACAATATACGACAAGATAAATGCATTTCTGACAAACCCCACTGCTTTCATTAGCGTTCTACCCGCTCCAGAAGGAAAGCCCTAAGTGTGGTGTGAGCATTCTCCACACCATCACCTCTCAGACAGTAAGGGCTGGCCACAGCCTCAATTTTTTCCAATTAGCCTATTGGGAGGTTTTATCCTTAGTAACATATAATGTAAGACAAAAAGAATATAGGATTTATCCTAAAATAAACTTTTCTGAAAAAATTATATTTTAAAATAATTACTTATTTAACTGTAAAAAGCAATTCATGGACAAAAACTCTGACAACACAAAATAATAAATTAAAACGTATATCATCTTCCCATCCTAGTCTTTAGTTTTTTTTCTCAGAAGAGACAGCTTAGTATTTTCACATGCACCCTTTCAGAAACAGTTCATGGATACATTGCATAGAAAAAGATATAAGTGACTTCACATGAATGTGCATGTGTATGTATGTTTCTAGGTAGGTATGTGTATACTCCTATGTTTACCCAAGTGGTAGCGTAGTATTCATATAAAAGTTTACTAATAGGTGAATAAATCATTATTAATTTTACCCATACTGTTTAGACATCTAGGCCGCTTTTTCTATTACAACACTATTGTAATGAATATTCACGTCCTTTTGTCTTTGCAAATATATTTCCATAATAAATTCCTAGATGTAGAATTGCAGGCTCAAAACTATTTTTCTAGTTTTATTATGAAATTGTCCCCTCCTACAGTGTGTCATCACTTATATTCCTACTAACCAAGCATAAGAATGCTAATCTCCAAACAGACTCATCAACACAGCATACTATCAGTTTTTCTCTATCTTTTGCAACCAATAGAATATATCTTAAAATTGGCTCTATTTATTCACCTTGTTATCACCATAATCAGTGATATCCTCTCAGGAGTGTAATAACTACTTATGTGGCACTTTTCCTCACACTTATAAAGTGAAAAATTGGTCACATTCCCCTGCATGTGTTCCTCAGTTTTGAGGAACAGAGAAAAAGAAGGTGGCTTAGACCTGAGACTTTGCGGAGCACAGGCTCCGGACGCGCAGGCTCAGCGGCCAAGGCTCACGGTCCCAGCCGCTCCGCGGCATGTGGGATCTTCCCGGACCGGGGTACGAACCCGCGTCCCCTGCATCGGCAGGCGGGCTCTCAACCACTGCGCCATCAGGGAAGCCCAATAATTTATTTTAATACCACACAACACCTGAATCAAAACAGTAAAATTGTTCTTAAATAAAGCCTTTGCCTTTTAGAATTAATTAGTCCTCCTAGCTGGGAAATAACATTCAAAGTGGCGGGCTTATAATGTCTTCACGTTAAAAAACCACCTTAGTGAGCTTTGTCTTTTAGATGTGACTTGGGGGAAAAAACTGAATTTCCTGATTTCAGATGGCAAACTCTGCTATTATATACTTTGTCATTTCAAAGAGCATCTGTCATCACACAAAGACAAATATATTTCTCAAAAAAAAACATCTGGTACTTTTAAAAACAAGCCTCAGGCCAGCTCTGCGCAATAAATGAAAAATGTGCTACAGATAGTTATTTCACGTTGCTTTTCATTTAATCAGTGAGTGTGGAATGTTTGCATTAAATTAAGCATCTCAAAAAATCAGCTCTCTCCAAGGCCTTGGAGAAATTTAGAGGGTCTTTTTCTTTTGGTATATATTTCTCCATATAATAATAAATAATGGTGAAGTCAATTTAGGTTATGTTAATCCTCTGGAGAGTAAGTTATTTGTTGGGATAACATTTGTTAGGGGTGGGGACTTAATGCTCCGTGGTTGGTATTGTTCTTCTCCGATGGTTTGTGTTAAATGACTAAATCTATGTTCCATGAGAAAGTTTCTAATCCGACGGCTATCAATATTGACTCAGATTAGGCTCTAACAGTTTTTGTCATCTAATGCACACTTTAAAAAAATTAGCATATGGGGACAATTCAGAGAAACGTGTTAATTTAGAGGAATACTTTTACAACTCAAGGCAGAGGCCAGGAGCCAGCTTTTTTTTTTTTTTTTTTTTTTTTTTTTCCGACTAAAGCTTTTCAAGTCCCCAGCAGGGTAGAAAATCTATAAGCATTCATCATACAGTCCTAGCTTAGTCAGAATTGATGGATGGAAGTTTAACATACTGGCTGGCGACTGAGATAAGAAACGTTGCTCATCAGTGTTGAAATGTGTCCTCTTTCTAAAACTGGAGAGGTGCTACCACTTTACCAAACATTTAAGTTCAATGAACCTCAGGGAAAAAAGAGGCTCAAAGAGGCTAAAGGGAGAGCAGTCAGTGCTTGGCCTTGCCGGGCCAATTTCAAAGTGCAGAGTTCCAACTGGTATGTTTAACGTGATCTGTACACTGTCATGAAGACACCCTGATAGTATAATATGCTCCTGTGCACGCAATTAGTTCATATGGTTTCTCTGCTATGTGCTACACCTCAAGAGAAAGTAATCTAGGTGTTGAATAAAGACAGTCACTGAATTTAGAAATCATTAGAAATAACAACAGTGAACCTCAAGGGGAGGTAGGAAGGGTGCTTCTAGCTTCCCTAGAAGGGTCGTCATAATTTCTTGGTGTGGTGACAGGAAGTTTTCTAACTGTTCAAAGAAATCTCTGTAGGAGATTCTGATGGCTCCCAATCACCCTGTCCCCATTCCACTTAAGATCTTCTGCATCCTGTCCTTTTCTCCTTGGAATATACGTTTGCGGATCAGTGCCGTATGTGTTATGATGTACAAATGCTGCACAGTCATCTAAACAGCCGACAGCAATATAAACCCCTTGGGCTCTTCAAAAAGACATCAAATATTTAATTTTCCTTCTATAATTCTCCCTGGTATAACTGTATTTATTCTATTTTTTCTGTTCCACCCTTATTAAAGTATCCTAGGGTGGGCCCTAAAGTGTTTTCACTTGTTTTATTTTCCTTCCCTGGCATTGCTTCAATTTTATACACAGTGTGCATTTGGGAAGCTTTGTATCAAGGGCACTAAGATCTCATTTTGCACTGCTTCAGACACAGGCAGATGTCTGTTTTGCATTCAATGTTCCATTACAGTTTAGATCTTCGGAGCATAAGCTAGAAAATCACCTAACCCTAAAAAAGCAACCCAAATACTTCTCAATTCAATTGCTAAATAAAATTTACCCCCAGGTAACAGTCAGCTAGCTTACTAAGGAATCATGGAACTACGAGGTATTATACCCTAATGACAATTCAGAACTAAATTTAGAGGTATAGATACAACTTATGGCTCAAATGATAAAATATTAGTACTTCCATACAGTCTTTTCCCTACAGGGAACAGTAAAAAAAAAACTTAGTTTCTTTGAAGGGATTAGGCAAAGAACTTTGTTGTGCTTAAAAATTGATGATATTTTTAATAATTTCTAGGACTGGACAAGTTTTAAGGGAAAGCAGGTGGCTACCTCGATGCTATGAGCTGACAAGTGCTGAAAGACCCATCTGACCAAAAGAGCTTCCCTTGGGACTTCCATGCAGGGCTTGAAACACTTGGTCCTCTGTCGAAAGAACTGGCTGAGGCCCAGACCAAACACCGGTCTTCACTGCAGTTCAGTTATGGAAAACAAACACTTGTAAAGCAACTACTACTTGTTGAGCGCAGTGCTCAGGAGCTAACAGACCAGCAGGAGAAAAACATCTGAACAATTAGCAGTAGTTTTAAATTCTTAAAATGTAAAAAGAGCAATATTAGAATCATCACAGAGTCCTAGAGGCCCTAAAACTTGGGAGGGAAGAGAATGAAGGTCTCACAACAGAGATGATGCTTCAGTGGACCTTGAAGGGCCAGTAGAATTTCTTCTGGGAAAGGAAGGAGGAAGAGCATTTATGGAAGAAAGCAGCATATGACCAAAGTAGAGAAGTAGGAAAGATATGACACGTTCTGGAAAAACAATTCCATGAAAAAAATCTCGAGAAATTGGACCTTCAGATGCATGCAGAAGTAAGGCTAAAAATGCAGCAAAAGGGCTTCCCTGGTGGCGCAGTGGTTGAGAGTCCGCCTGCCGATGCAGGGGACACGGGTTCGTGCCCCAGTCCGGGAAGATCCCACGTGCCGCGGAGCAGCTGGGCCCGTGAGCCATGGCCGCTGAGCCTGCGCGTCCGGAGCCTGTGCTCCGCAACGGGAGAGGCCACAACAGTGAGAGGCCCGTGTACCGCAAAAAAAATAATAATAATAAAAAATAAATAAATAAAAATAAAAATGCAGCAAAAATGTAGGATGTGACCAGCACAGGAAAGCCCTTACCAGTCCAAGGAGTCTGGACACTTTCCTATGGGGAATGCCTGAGAGGTATCAAGCAGTGAAGTGACATCTGAGGCCTGAATTTCAGCAAGTTCTTCAGAGAATAGAAAATGAAGCAGCAGAAAAACACTGGAGTTTAGAAATAAGAGGCAACTTAATAGCTAACTCTGCTTTAATGAGGAGGGGTGCTCTAAGCTTTCAGAGGATAGACTAAAGCAATTAGAGTTGACAATATGAGACAGAGACTACTCAGTTTTGAAGTGAGAGAGAAAAGGTAGCTTAAAACAGATCTTAAGCAAAGGGTGAAGCTTGAGCGATGCCATGGTAAACTAGAAGCAGCTAGTAAGCTGACTACGAGACATTTTGGATAGGAGAAAGGTTGCCAAGAAGTCAAACTTTACTACTTCAATTTAAACTTTATTACTTCGATTTCCTAGGCTTAGAGAAATCAACTTTTGCCATTACATTTGGATTAGCGCTAGTTCTAAGTTCAGGAAGGAGGAGACGAAACATTTATTGTCCCTGAAATAGAAAATATACAAGTATTGTTTTACCAAACAAATGCTATGATACGCTATGGTAAGGTAGCTTTTATCAGGTTAATCTTCACGCTGAGAATCACTATATGAACTGGATGAACTGCGAACACCGGTTCTTTGAAGTTATCCGAGAATGATTATGGCAGCCAGAATGTGAAGAGCCAAGATTAAGGAACAAAGGGAACCACAGAGAAGTGAGCCTGAAATCCTGTGCCCCTGTTTCCCTCAAAACATTTGCTGATTCTTCACGTATAGTATCACCACATACAACAGACCAAGGAAGAGCTCACGTAGCTGAACACTTAGAAAAGCTGAGGGTAGAAGCTCAGGAAGGACCACTGAAACCTTTTGCTTTTGAGGTCATGTAGTCTTGTGAACAGGATAATCAGAAACAGTAAACGTTCATTTATAAAGTAAATCAACTTTCAAGTAAAACCAGATTATTTGGCCTTGAACAAATTGCAAACATCAACTAGGATTGTCAGATAATTCTGAGCTACTCTGTAATCCACAGTGTATCTTTATCCCTTTAAGTGATTCTTCACTGCTAATAAATGTGAAATATTTGGAAAAGAACAACCTTTGAAGTTTAGGCCAATCTTATTGATCTTCTCTCAGAAATGTACTTGCTATACAAACAGCTTTTTCAACTCCAAAGGAACCCCCAATAAAGTAAACATTTTACCTTGTTAAAATAATTTTTTAAGTACTGATAATTAACATCTCTTCACATTTATATGAGATACTTTTACAGCAAATCTGTTACTTATCTTCTGCAAGTTTAAATTCAGGTTCAGATGCAGTTCAGGCAAATAAAATTATGTAAACAAGTTATAAAATAATTTAATTTCCTCACGTCATCTCCATGATGTAAACTTATCAAAATGACACTAGACCAAGGTTGAAGAGAGTAAACTAATCAAATTGAGCTGGAAAACTCTTTCTAGATATTTTCAAAATAAACTATGGAATAAATACTGAAATTTAATCTATGATAAAATAGTTGCATAGTGAATTTAATCCCCTACATGTTTGTTTATATATGTCTTAACAACAAAAAAGGATTTAAGTTTCAACAACCAAAAAAAACACCCAATATAACACAAACTAAGGTTAGCAGATATTTGGTCCTGTCTAAAATGGCTGTAAGACATTCGGTCCACATCAAAAAATCCTTGAAATTTGGCCTGTCAAAAACATCCATGAGCACATTTGACCCATGCCAAATGGTTTTGGACAGAACAAAGTATCAAGGTCCTTTTGACATGGACCAAATGTCGTAACATTTTGGACAGGACCAAATGTCCTGCAAGACAAAATAGAAATAGGTGTAAAAGCAAAAAAAAAAAAATCAAATGTAGGGATGTAAAACAGAGCCAGAACTAAAGATAACAGAATAATTTGTTACACAGCACTCTCTGCACTAATAAAATTAGGCCACACATTAGCTCTTAGCTTTCCAGCCGCTAGTTAGAAAAGGGAAAACTGATCGGTTATGGAATTCACAGTGTTCCTAAGATAGAACCAAGTTGTTTGGAATAAAACACAACATATTCTGATACAAAGACTAGAAAGAAATGCTTTCCTTATTGTCTTCATGAACTGGATACCATGTGCTACAAAAAATAACAGCATCCCCTATGTAATACACATAACGGACAATTCTGCAGCTCACACGGCAGGCTGACAGGTCAAATAACCAACTGGACTTCATGTTTTTGTAAACTGACCAGTCATTTTGACATGATATATGCAAAAGAGGATTGTCTATAGTGGAAAAATAACACTGGAGGTGGAATAAGGCAAACACAGATTCCAGTTCTGGCTCAGCCACTAACTAAATCTGTTACCTTAGGAAGTTGCTTCAGTTTTCTGGGTTACAGTTTCTTAGTCTGTAAAATAACAGGACTAGGGTTCATTTCTAAGGTTCTTTCCAGCTCATAGTTTCTCTGTGTTTCCAAGAAAGAAACCATGTGATTTACAGCAAACTTGAGAGTCAATAAGAATAAAACACCTTTCACTCTCAACCGTCTGCAGTCATTTTGAAACAAAATGAAAAAAAAGTATTCTCTTTAAAATAAAACAAACTGTCCCCATATCGCACTTGGTAAAACATGAACATATCTGAGACTCTTCTACGCCTATCATTTATAAATAGGTGTCCCCACATTATTAACAATGATGTGCGGGTCTTTAATAGCATCAACGCCCAAGAACCAGCAACTTTTCAGTTACAAGTGGGGTTTCCACCTCTCGAAGACCAGTTGATCCTGAGCTACCTGAATTTTGGGCAAGAACTTAAAGTGAAACTGCTATGAAAAATCAACTAATATTTTATGAACACAAACTATGTAAAATACATTATTCTGGGCATTGTGAGAAACACAAACACGCATTAAGCAACACTGGGAACTTCAAAGTCTTCTAGTATTACCTCTTTCACTTGACACTGGCAGGATATTTTTTTTAATTATTCATTTGATCTTTTAAAATTCATTTTTTATTGAGGTAACACTGGTTTATAATATTATATGTTTCACGTGTACAACATTATATTTCTACTTCTGCACACCCTACAGCGTGCTCACCACCAAAAATTTAGTTTCCATGTGCCACCTTACAGTTGATCTCCTTTACCATTTCACTCTCCCCATGCCCCTTCTCCTCTGATAACCACTACTCTGCTTCTGTATCTATGTGTTTGTTTTTCTTTGGTTTGTGCATTTATTTAGGTTTTTTTTTTCCATATAGAAATAAAATCTTACAGTATTTATCTTTCTCAGTCTGACTAATTTTATGTAACATAATGCCCTCAAGTTCCATCCATGTTGTTGCAAACGGCAAGATTTCGTCTTTTTATGGCTGAGGAGTATTTTGTTGTGTGTGTGTATATATATACATATACCACATCTTCTTTACCCTTTTATCTGTTGATGGGCACTTAACTTGTTTCCATACCTTTGCTATTGTAATAATGCTGCAATGAACATGGGGGTGAATGTGTCCATTTGGATTAGTGTTTTCCTATTATTAGGATAAATACTCAGAAGTGAAATTGCTAGACTGTACAGTAGTTGTATTCTTCATTTTTTGAGGAACCTCCATACTGTTTTCCATAGTGGCTACATGAACTTACACTGCCACCAACAGTGCAGCAGGGTTCCCTTTTCTCCACATGCTCGCCAACCCTTGTTATTTCTTGCTTTTTTGATAATAGCCATTCCAACAGGTATGAGGTGATATCTCATTCATTACACTGTTCATTTAACATAGTGCTATACTTTTTAACCTTCATTAAGCAGTGAATACATCTCCAAACTAAAAATTAATGCCAAATGAAAATCTAATAATTTCATTTGCATTTTTTTTTTTTTTTACTGAAAAAGATAAAATAATTAAAGGAAACCCTTTTTCATCTGTGTAATATTTTTCTGAGTCCTTTGGATTTTTAATCCCATAGACTACATTGCAACTACATTATATATAACTGCTTGAGGAAACACTGTCAGATGGTCAGTCTAAATACTTGACATGGGAGAAACATATTACCTTGTATATAAAACCTCTATCTTATTTTATCTCCCATTAGGCTTTAGGTACCTCCAGTATATATGAGATAGCTAGATTTTTAAAAATCCATCAAAACAATATTGCCTTATTAATGAGCTTAGTCCATTTACTTCTACTATAATTATTAACATCTACATTTATTTCTACTATCCTGTTCCATAAATTTCATTTCCCTCTTTTCCTCTATTTTTATTCCCTATTGATTTCTGTTATATTGGTTGAGGTTTTTGTCCCCTCTATTAGTTTGGAAGCTGCATACACATATTTTTAAAAAAATAGGGTAACCACTAAAACAAATAAGTTTATTGGATAAATTCCCACACCATGAAAATCACCCATTTCAGGTGTATAATTCAATGACTATCAAAGAGTTGTGCAACCATCACAACAATCTAAGTTTAGCACATTTTTATCACCTCATAAGAAACCCTGTCCCTGTTAGCAGTCACATCCCATCCTTCAGAGGCCCTAAGTCCTTATCAACCACTAGTCTATATTCTTTTAAAATTTGCCTATTCTTGACATTTTCAAATAAATAGAAATATACAATATGCGGTCTTTTGTGACAGGTTTCTTTCACTTAACACAATGTTTTACTCAGCATGATGAGAAAGTTCATCCATATTGTAGCCTGTATCAGTACTTCATTCCTTTTTATGCCCCAATAATATTCCATCATGTGGATATAAAATATCCATTCATTACTTGATGGACATTTAGATTGTTTCCATTTTTTTTTTTGCAGTACGAGGGCCTCTCACTGTTGTGGCCTCTCCCATTGCGGAGCACAGGCTCCGGACACGCAGGCTCAGCGGCCATGGCTCACGGGCCTAGCCGCTCCGCGGCATGTGGGATCCTCCTAGACCAGGGCAAAAACCTGTGTCCCCTGCATCGGCAGGCAGACTCTCAACCACTGCGCCACCAGGGAAGCCCCTGTTTCCACTTTTTGACTATCATGAATAATGCTTCTAGGAACATTTATGTACAAGTTTTTGTGTGGACATGTCTATTTCTCTTATGTTTATGGCTACAAGTGAAGTTGCTGGGTCATATACAAATACAGTAGTTAACATTTTGCAGAACAGAAAAATTGTTTTCCAAAGGGGTTACACCATTTTTACAATTTCACAGCAACATATGAAGGGTCTAATTTCTCAGTCTTTCCATCTGATTCTTGTCATTGTAACAATCGAAGTGGGCTGAAGTGGTATCTCACTGCAGTTTTAATTTGCATTGCCCTATGGTTAATGATGTTGATCATCTCTTACGTGTTTATTGGCTATATATATTTTTTTTTCATTAGAGAGATGTCTATACAGATGCTTTGTCCATTCTTAATTGGATAGTCTTTTACATTGAGTTCTAAGAATTCTACATATTCTGGATACAAGACCCTTTTTAGCTATTTGATAGACCAATATTTTCTTTTATTCAGTGGGTTGTCTTCTTGTTATCTTAATGGTGTCCCTCTGGGGCACAAAAGTTTTAATTTTGATGATGTCCAAGTTATCTTCTTGTTACTTGTACGTTTATTGACATAATTACAAAACCATTGCCCGATCCTAAATCACGAAAATTTACTCTGAAGTTTTTTAAGTTTTATAGTTTTAGCTCTTACATTTAAGTCCACAGTCCATTTTGAGTCATTTGTGTGTATGGTGTGAGGTAGAGGTCTAACTTCATTCTTTATATGTGGATATCCAGTTATTCTCACCCATTTGTTGAAAGATTTTTATTTCCCCATTGACCTCTTGCAGCACCCTTGTTGAAAAAAATTAACTGAAAATGTGTGGATTTATTTCTAGACTCTAAATTCTATTCCATTAATCTATATGTCTCACTTTATGCCAGTACCACACTGCCTTCATTACTGTAGTTTCACTGTAAGGTTTAAAATTGGGAAGCATGGATATTTCAATTTTATTCTGCTATTTTAAAATTGTTTTGGCTATTCACAGTCCCTTGTTTTCTACATGAAATTTAGAATGATCTTGTCCATTTTCCAGAAAAGAAGGCAGCTGGATAGGGATTATGTTCTATCTATTGATTCATTTAGGAAAGGGTAGCAGGTGAATGATGATCACTAAAGAATATGTCTGTGGTCTAGCCCCAGAATCTGTGAATGAGATTTTACTTGGAAGAAAAGAATATTTACAGATGGAATTAAGGTCTTGAGATAAGATCATCCTGGATTATCCAAGTGGACCCTTAATACAATTACAAGCACTCTTTATAAGACATAGAAAAGAAGACATAGCCATTCAGAAGTGAAGGACATATGAAGATGTAGACAGACGTGAGAGTTACACAGCCACAAGCCAAGAGTTTCCTGGAGCCACCAGAAGCTGGAAGAGGTGTAGAAGGATTGTCCTCTACAGACTTCAGAGGGAATGCTACCCTGTCAACATCTTGATTTTGGGTTACTGTCCTCTAAAATTGTGAGAGAACACATTTCTGTAGTTTTAAGCCACGATGTTTGTGGTAATTTGTACCGTCAGCCATAGGAAAGTAAGCCAGAGAGTACTGCAATCTTAACAGTATTAAGTCTTCCCATTCATGAATATGGAATGTCTTTCCATTTATTTACCTATCTTCTTTAACTTCTTTCAATGTTTTGTAGCAGTTTTCACTTTACAAGGCTTGCATTTCTTTTGTTAAATTTAAATCTCAGGTATATTATTCTTTTGGATGCTGATGTAAATTGAATTATTTTCTTAATGTTCCTTTTCTTAATGTTATTGTGCATATAAGTACAACCAATTTTTGTATATTGATCTTATATCTTGCAACCTTACTGAACTTGTGTTCTTTCTTAGAGTATTCTTCTAATTCCTTAGAATTGTTTAAATATAAGATCATGTCATCTGTTCATAAAGAGAGTTTTTTCTTTCCCTATCTAGATATCTTTTATTACTTTTCTTGCCTAAGTGCGTTGGATAGAACATCCAGTACAGTGTTTGACAGAAGTGGAGAGAGTGCACATTCTTGTCTTATTCCTGATCTTCAGAGGACAGCTTTCTGGTTTTCACCATCAAGTGTGATGTTAACTGTGTTTTTCATAGGTACCTTTTATGAATTTAAGGAAGTTCTCTTCTCTTAGTTTGCTGTGTGCTTCTATCATGAAAGAGTATTTAGTTTATCAAATGCTTTTTCTGTGTCTATTGAGATGATCATGTGATTTTTGTACAGTATTCTATTAATAAGGTATATTTCAGAATTTATTTTAGGTGCTAAATTCCTGGAATAAATTCTACTTGGCCTGGCTGTATAATCCTTGTTCTTTTTGTATATTGCTGGATTCAGTTTGGTAACACTTTGTTGAGGATTTTGCTTCTCTATAGGAAATATTGATCTATTATTTCCTTTTCTCATGAGGTCTTGTCTGGTTTTGGTATTAGGTTAACAATGGCCACACAGACAAAATCGGGAAATATGACTTCCTCTTCTACTTTTTGAAAGACTTTGTGGGGGATTGGTATTACTTGTTTAAAAGTTTGGTAGAATTCACCTGTGAAGCCATTTAGAGACCTCGGCTTTTCATTAGGTACAACTTTTAAATTATCAATCTCTTTACTTAAAGGTATAGTCAGATTTTCTACTTCTTGGTTTAGTTTCAGTAGTTTGTCTTTCTAGAAATTTGTACATTTCATCTGTGTTGTCTCATTTGTTGATGTTCAATTGTTCATAGTACTCTTTATAATTAAAAAAAAAATCTGTAAGGTGGTAGTGAACTCCCTTTTCTTCCTGATTTTAGTAATTTGATTTTTCTCTCTCTTTTTCTGTAGGCCAAGTAATGATTTATCAATGTATTTATCTTTTCAAAGAACCTACTCTTGGTTTTATTGATGTTCTCTTTTCCATTTTATTTATTTCCACTCTACTATTTTCAATTTCCTTCTTCTTGCTGTGGGTATAGTTTGCTCTTTTTTTCCAGTTTCTTAATGTGGAAAGTTATTTTTCTTTCTTTATTTTAAATAAAGGCTTTTATAGATAAAGTTTCCTCTAAGCACTTCTTTAGCTGCCTGTTTGTCCTAGAACAAGTTCCACATACCTCAAGTGGTTGTTTTTCATGATTTTCACCAATTATAATTGTTTCACTAGGGAGAGGGTCCACAGAGCTCCTCAAACCACCATTCCTGAAGTGCTTCATCATTTTTATAGCAATAATTATAAGCCAGGAAATATGGTTTAGTTATTGAGATGAATGCTAATTAATCAAGTGTAAGGAAAGGAATATTACAATTACATACTACTAAGGTTGCATCTTGACTAACCTAGTTTTGTCTAAGGGAGTGTGAGCTTGTTTACCAGAACTATGGCTCCTAGTCAACTTCTAGACGCTTATTCAAATCACTTTTACTGCTGAAGTCTGAATATGACACTTTGGGTTTAGCCATGTGAAAGAATTCACACAGTAAGAGCAGAAGTTCGTACTTCTTCATTTTTTATCCCCAAACTATATCTTGTCTAAGTATCTCTAAAAACAGATTATATCACTGGAAATACTGCCTTTACCATGTAATTGAATCTGTATTAGGTTACAGCTGAAAAAAAAAGAAAGAATAACTAATTGCTTTATTTCATTTCCCTCTTGTGTGCTTCAATTTTAGGATAGAGTAGACACTAGCTAGTAGCTTGAGAAGATGGATAAAGAAAAGTGGACAAAGTTAAGATAAGAGTGGCTCCTTACTGAAGCAAGACTCTAGAGGAGGAAACACAGAATAAAATCATGGCATCAGTAACAACATCAACTGAAACAAGATTTTCAAATGGGAATGAGCCCATTTTGAATACTCTTGAACTAATAAATCAGTAAATTTAATCATCTGTAAGAAGTGAGATGATAAACTAGAATTTGGAGGTTGAACAAACATAAAAGTTTCAATAGTTGGTGGTGAAAATGCTACAGAGAGTCCATTTGAGATAAATAAAAGGATTCAAGGACAGCAGTGAAAATATGGTTAAGCTTAAAATCATATGAATTTGCTTAATATTCATTCATATGTTTTTGTCACACTGTCCAGTGTTAAATAGCAACCCAGAAGTAGAGACAGACGAAGAAGTGTTGGAGATGTTCCTGAGTTCTTGGCTAGAGTTCCAAGAAAAAAGCAACCCTGGATTGACTAGCTGTGGATAATAAAGCAAGGAGAACAAAGGGGAGCTGACGCTGAGATCATAGAGGCACCGAAGGCTACGGATCAGGGGCAGAGGCAGGAGCATGTTGCTTGGAAGTGAGAACGCAAATATTCGGACCAATGATAGAGAATTTAGAGGAATGAAACAAGATTCAAAAGGTGTTTTTTCTGAAGATGGCTAGAAGTAGAATAAAGCTGATGATAACTGGAATTGGTGGTTTGGTATCCCTTCTCAGATTCAGTGGCCTAATTCTAAAGAATTCACCCTCCTTGCAGACCACCAGTGACATTGCTGGTGCCCTTGTCTAGTTCTCAGAGGAGGCTTGAGTCAGATTTTAAAACATCGTGCTTAAACTGCCCTCATTTCCCACATGCTGAGCTCATCTGTGTCAAGTCATTTCTGGGTTTCAATACAATGCCACACTGACTGCTTTCTGCATAGCCAGACAAAGCAACATAAAAGTGAGGAACATCAACTTGCTATGGGGAAACTCTGAATAAGGGGAAGTGGGAGTCAAAAGGTGCTAGGCAGATACTTTTCCCTTTCTTTGTCTCTTTGGTCAATATTTTCAGTTATGGCCTTTCCCTTGCAGTCACTGAAAAACTTCCTGCATGCCAGAACACACCTACTGAGTACCCCACTATTTTTTCTACAACTGGTTGAAATGGGTGGTTAGTGAGATAACCCGTTATATTTCATTGCTTTACATCTCTCCTTGTTTTACTACCATTTTTCCACCATATCATTGACCTTAAACTTGTACTTCCTCAATAAAGAATTTTGATCCTTGCCTTAGGCTCTGGTTTCTAAAGAACTTAGGTTAAGTCATGAAATTTTAATGAGGGAAATATCATCATAAATGTGGATAGAATCAAAATGTAGGAGGATTCTATTAATCAAATAGAAATTCTATTAATTAAATTCTGAAGGTAGAAGAAATGGACTTGGGGGAATAAAATGACTTAGAGATGGTCATAGAGCAACAACAACTCTCAAAACAAATGATGTGACATGGAAATATGGGATTGAGTGTTTGGAAGAAAAGCTGAAAAAGCAGTGATCTCAGAGACACTGAGATGAAGTGGTCTTACATAAGAAAGTACAATCACAGTTTGAAGACATTTACAATAATTGCAGTATTAGTGCGACATGGGAAATTACCCAAAAGAACATACATACATACAAATTCACACATACAAATGTCTTAAAGAAGACTTATCAGATAAAAATGTTATTGTTGTACTTTTTATTGAATATTTTAAAATATTAATTTTCAATAATTTGTGATTCATCAAACATTTACTTGGATCTGTTATGGGCCACTTACTCTTTTAATGTGCTCAGGATAAATAGGTAAATGAAATGTCTCCCCAAACCTTCCCTACTGAGCTTATAGTCTAAGAGTGGAAGCTGAAAATAGACAAAAAAACTAAATTCTGTATATTAAAGGTAGTAAGTGCTATGGGAAAAATAGAGCAAGATAAGGAATATCAGGACCCTTGAGAGGTGGTGGAGGGATAGAAATTTATAACTGTAAATTAAAAAGTATTTCAAAAGGTGAAGGAGTGAGGCATGTGGATATCAAAGTGATAAAAGTTATAGGCAGAAAACACAGCTCATGTGAAGGCGTGAAGCAGGAGTGAGTCATTACAAGCACTATGGCTATTACTTTAAGGAAACTTGGGAGCCACCATAAAGTTTAGAGAAGGGCCATAGAGTAATTTCTACTTCATCAAGATTACTCTAGATGTGTGCTGAAAGAAGACAAAGGGATTGTAAAGGCCATAGTCAAAAGACTATTGCCCAGGCAGCAATAGCAGTAGCATCATTGAAACACGGCGCTGGTTCAGGCCACAGCGTTAGCAGGGGTGGTGCTGGAGAAGAAACTGAATTCTAAATACATGTTGCAAATAGGTCTTGTGGGATGATCTGATTGATTCAAAGTGGAGTGAGAGAAATGACTCCAAAACTTTAAGTCTGAACAACCGGAAAGATAGAGTTGCCATTAACTGGATGGGTTAGACTCTGGTTGGAGCAGGTTTCAGAGGAAAGATGAAAGTTGGTTTTGAACATTTTCAGTTGGATATGTCTTTTGACATATATGTCAGTTTGATATGTCTTTTGGACATAAGTGAGGATATGAAGAGGGAGTCAGGTGTATAAGTCTAGAGCAGGGATCAGCAAACCAGAGAGTAAGTATTTTATCAGACTTTGTGGGCCAGATGTTATGTCACAACCACTCTGCCATTGGGCAGCCACAGACAATATGCAAAAGAGTGGGCGTGGCTGTGTTCCAATAAAAATTTACACAAACAGGCTGTAGTTACATTTGGCCTGAGGGCCATAGTTTGCTACCTCATGGTCTAGAGTTTGGGAGAGAGGTCGGAATTAGAAAAACACAGCTGGGAGTTATCAGCATTTAATTATTTCTAAGGCTATGCTATTTCGATGGAATTACTTCTGCACTTGATATTTGTGTTTCCCCCTTGTTGGAAATAGTAATTGCGCTTTCTAAACTATATGTATTTTTTCTTCAAAAAGGAGTCTGCAAGGAACTACGAACATGCCAATTTGGTTCAATAAAAAGAAAAATCTGAATGAAAAACTATAAGAATGCAAACGATCACTAAATTCATATAGTATACAACTTGTTAAATATTTAGTCTACTTGCAATAGGCACTTGAAATTGAATATTTGAGGAAGGCTGTGCTATTCAACTTAGCCGATCCACAGGCACATTAATATATAACAAAACATATTTTCATACATCATACTCAAAATAAGTGGAAAATACCTTAGGTACTGTGAAAAAATATTATGATTGAACAAAAAAGAAATTGTCACCTGTGAACTAATTCTTCAAGGCAATCCTGATTTCATAGCCAAAGATGTTTCAGAAATAAAGAAAAAAGCTTTAGGACAAAAGACTGACATAACCCTAATGACAAAGAAGAATTTGGTTGAGTCAACAGGATGTTTAACAAACATTAAGATACATTCTTTCCTAATTACTTAGCAAAGAGCAAAGTGCTACTAAAAATATGCACTTAGGTACAGAAAAAGCACCAAATCTCAGTAACTGATATTAAAATGATACAGAAACACAGTATTAGGAAAACTGGGAGAAGGCTAAAATATTTCCTTCTGGTTTAGGTTTGGATTTAACAATGCCAGAGCGTGCGGGAACTGGGGAAGGGACTGTTTTTACATAAGTCATTTTATTTTATTAGGGTTTAATTTTTTAATTTATTTTTTAAAATTTCTGGCTGCACTGTGCAGCACGAAGGATCTTAGTTCCCCAATGAGGGATCATCAAACCTGTGCCCCCTGCAGTGGAAGCGCAGGGTCTTAACCACTGGACCGCCACGGAAGTCCCATAAGTAAGTCATTTTAGAAGAGAATAGCAGTGTTTCTCAACCTTTTTATTATTATTGTCTGCCCTATGGAGTCTTTAGACTTCTTCTTCCTAATTGTAACCCCCTATGAAATTTTAATACCTGAAAGGCATTGTATACATGTCTATGTACAGATATATAGCATGCAAATCATTTGGAGAGCTACAAGCCATTTTATTATCTAAGATTTTGCCTCCCAAACAATCAATGCTCTCCCCAGCCCATTAGGGGTAATACTGCCCCCTTGAGAATAACCGCCTTAAAGGATGGACTAGCCTTCTATCAAATTTACATGCTTCACAGCTGTCCCTGAAATGCCGAGGTTGAGGGGGGATGGGTGACAAAAAGGTGATGGAGGGCTGGATTACTGGAGTATGGCTAAGGAAACAGAGATTATTTTCCCTTGCTTTTGCTATATTTATTCCTTTCCCTTGCCCTCATCATTGTTCGGCTAAAACCGAGTTTGACTGTGAAGCATAGACAGATGAAAACGAAATAAGAAATAAAAAGAAGACACTTTTAACTAAGCATCTCAGTTTTAGGGCAATACGGATGGGGGAAAAATGGGTGCCAATTATAAAGTGAAAATTTCAGAAGAAATATACTCGTAATTCATACAATTAAGATCCCATGTCAAGAGCAAGTTAAATGTTACTTCCACTTCGTAAAGTTTAATCATCTACTGAGATCTTTTGGTAGCCAAGATCAGTGCGAGTTATAGAATTATTGGTAGTCGGGTTTCATGAGATAATTTGATTGTCCTGGTATCTTGGTTTCCAGGTCTCAAGCCAATCTTGAAATGGGATTTTGAGACAGAAAAACCACTGCAGGAACCTGGTAGAAAAACGGTCTTTGATATCTCTAGTTAACTTATGATTATCTTGAAGTCATGAAGCATCCTTTCTTTGCAGAAGAGAGAGTGGGTATGAAAGCAATAATTTTAAGGCAATTTTGCAGCTTCTTGACTGAGGCCCTTCTTTGCCTTTCCACATTGTGTTTGGGGAAGAGAAAGAGAGACAAACGTGGGAGGCCCATTTCCCAGGGCTGAAGATGGCAGCGTGACTCATAGGATCTAGGCAAACCCTGTGAGTGAATTCTGAGAAAGAGAAATGAGTAACGCTCGGATTTTGTTTTTATAAAAATAAGTTGTTGCCACCTCCATGGTAAATCCTAATTACTAAGTTCTATGTCCCATTTACATCCTGTGGCCAGCTAAAATTTCTACGTGTGCTCTATAATATTTAGTGTTATGCGATCAAACTTGTTTATGTGGAAAATTCTGTTTGAATGAAAATAAAAATGTGTTTTTGGGTGTCAGATTTTTATTCCAATAACTTTGTGAACACCCAAAGAAGTTTCCTCAGAAAGTCAGCGTACCAAGATAAAGCTGCATATCTTATTTGTCCAGAAGTAGAGAGGTTGCAAAATGACTACAATAACATATTAATGTGTCATAATGAAGCTGGAAGAAATTCCTGAGGATGGTAGTGCAGAGGGAAAATTTCCCCATTACCCATCAGTCACAGTGTGGTATGGGACTTCTTTGCAACTCTTAGGAAACATTGTCATACATCCAAATGATGTTCATTGCTATTAAAAACAAAAAAGTGAGTAACTGATAACAATTGTGAATTGTAGCTTTGAACTAAGCTTTGAACTAAGTCAATGCTTAGACAACTTTAAATTTCCCTGACAGGCAAATGGTTAAAGCTACATTCCCATAAAACATTTTCAGGCTATTGGTTCATTGACCCAAGCACCCATCCATGGTCTATTTAACCTTCTAAGAAACAATGACTCATTCCCTCCAAGAGAAAATCCAAGCCACTCCTTGTATTAAAAAAGGAGATACTTCCCAACCTGAACCCCATTTAACCTTAAAAGGGAATCTCCACTGGAGCCTAAGCTATGCCCAGTGTCAGCTTGTCTACACATGTGGTGCACTCTGGTAGGACAGCCTGCTAGGAATCAATTTAACTGTCTCATCCAGGTGCCCCAAAGGGATTTCCTCCCAAGGGAAGGGTGTGTCAGGCACAGAATTTGACCCAATAACAATATCTCAATTGTGAGTGCATCCTAGTATCTTTTAGCCTTGTTCACAGTCTGGAATCACTTCTGAGCATTAGGAGACATGAGGCTGAAAGTAAAAATGGAAGGAATGTTGTTTACTGGTAACTTTACGAAGCACTTAGGTACAAGGAGACACTGTACTTATTTCCATTAGGCCGAAGAACAAAAATTCACTTTGAATATCCTAGATTTAACATATATTAAGTACTTAATAAGTGTAGAAATAAATGATGAAATTAATGTATAAATTCCATAAAACATACTGGTAAATCCATATGAATATGTGCTCAAAGGCTAGTAGCTTTTAAAAATAAATTCCCTCCCATAAAATTTAATATTTTGATATTTCATAAGCAAGCATCAACGTAAGCTAAAAGTCTCCATGCATGTTTTAAACCACCAATGACTTTTCTCTTAACACACTATTATTTCGCTTAGGTTCAAATGCAGTATTTCGATAAAGACCCATAAAATTAGTATGAACATTCCACTCAGAAGTAGCTTAAAGAATTATCTTTCTCTCTGAATTCCCAATTTGTCTTGTTTTAGATGGAAAGTGCTGTAAATTTAACCTTTCTCATAGTCCTTCAAGGCATTCACTTTAAATATTGTCTTTTCAGAATATGAAAGTCAAAAGTATTTCCAAACCAGTAAGTGACAAAAAAAATCTCAACCGAAGTTAGAAAATTCCGAGCAAAACAAACACCTAAAGTGAAATATAAGTTTATACTCAATAAAAATTCAATGTTTAAAGAGGGTTGGAGATTTCTTGTTTTAATACTATCTCTGTTCCCTCTGCACAACTATTTTTTTTTTTTTCCTGGTGGTAGGAGGGAGGGGTCTTTCTAGATTTAGTTACAGGACTGGAGCTTCGAATCACATGCTGTATGTATTTAATCATTTTTATGCTTATATTCATTTTCTCTGTCTTCCAAAATTCAAGTGAATCCTGAGTACATGTCTAAATACTCAAATAAATATACTCTATTCTATTCCTGTTAAATTTTTATTGAATACACACAATGGTTTAGGATATGCTTGGATAATAAGCATGGTTATCTCAAAAAAATCATTGATACTTATTTGTTTTCTAGAGAGACTGTATCTTTAATTATAACTTTTTAAAAAATTAATTAATTTATTTATTTTTCCTGCACGCCGGCTTTCTCTAGTTGCGGCGAGCGGGGTCTACTCTTCATTGTGGTGCGTGGGCTTCTCATTGTGGTGGCTTCTCTTGTTGCGGAGCACGGGCTCTAGGCGCACGGGCTTCAGTAGTTGTGGCACATGGGCTCAGTAATTGTGGCTCGCGAGCTCTAGAGCTCAGGCTCAGTAGTTGTGGTGCACAGGCTTAGTTGCTCTGTGGCATGTGGGATCTTCCTAGAACAGGGCTCGAACCCGTGTCCCCTGCATTGGCAAGCGGTTTCTTAACCACTTCGCCACCAGGGAAGTCCCTAATTATAACTTTTAATAGTCTAAGAATATACTATCAATACTGAAACTCACCTGGAAGGAAAAATTAGCTCAGTATGAAGTAGTTTGCATCAAAATTACTCTTAATGGAATTAGTGATTATTCATCATATGCCATTATAATAATCAATTGTTTTAGAAGTCACCTAATATCCTAAGGAAGGCCATAATATATGTGATTTCTGCTCTGCTATCTAATTATTACAGAAGGTAAACTTGACAGGGCCTGTTAACGTGGGATTTAAATTTTTATTTATGATCAAGTATGTGTTTCTATATATTGGAGTTAAGATACTAGGATCTCTAAAATGCCATATGGTTATGATTGAAATTAGTAACTATGTTTAGTATGACATAAACATGACTCAGGAGCCCTCACACAATAGCTACTTTGTGTCAGTTGCTTCACTGTTTTCATTACAAAGTGTTTACCATGTATGATGAAATGGTATATACTAAGTTACCTTGTGGCTAGAAATGCCTTTGTTCTCTGTTAGAATAGGCAAATCTCTTCTGCAGCAGAACACTATCCTTTATATAATCCTAGTACAAGTCAACTAAAATAAATAGGATCTACTTCCAGTCATCCAAGACTAATGTTAATATTCCGCAGTGACCAAAAAAGGGAATTATATGACTTTGCCAATAAATCAAACACCTGCTAGATTCTTATCTGAATTTTTCAATTTAAAACACTACACTGTACATAATATTTCCGAAGCTGAAACACCAGATAGTCCAACTCATGAGATTTATCTTCCAAGTGACAGAGCTCGAGTCAAACATATTAGAAATAATACTATGAAATATCAATTTAAAGAAATGCTGTGTTCTTTATTGTTGGTTTCTTGTCCTGACAGAGAGATTACTTCAGTAACTATTAAACTAAAAGTATTCCCACTGCTATAAAAATGCTCCATGATTATTATAATAATTATAATTTTAATAATCATGTTAATCATTTCAAATTATACTCTGGTAAGTGATCTAGAAAAGAGTTGTTTCCCAGAACTTAAAACACTGTTCAGTCAGACATAACCTTAACAGAAAGTCTTGAGCGCTGATATGTAGAGGAGTATTATAAATACTGTTCCTGCAGAGTTGATTCACAACTGTATTTCTTCAGAGCAAATAATGTTTGCTCTGTAGCACCAATCTTTTCCTTGAGGTTCTCTTTTGAGCTTCATGTTACCCTTTGGTGAATTTTCCAAGGATAAGGAGGAGAATCTAGTACCAGAAATATATGTTGCCCCGAAGAGATACTCAAACAGATCTTCCACCGGGCATGGCCTCATCTGAAATATCTTGTCTGCTATTAAACGTTACTGAGTAGTAAACTCCAGCACAAGGGTTTCTGGGAATAGGAAGTAAAGGCCCTACAAGACTGACTAAGACGTTTTTGCTTCTGGCTTACTTCGTTCCCAGTTGTGGTAGAAAGTCAGAGAGACTTCCTGAATCTCTTTTGTAATCTTCAAAAATCTGTTATTAGGATACTGTTGACATTTTTTTCTCATGCTATTTGAACCTCTGTCTTGTAAACTTTCATCAAAAGTTAACCATGTTTCCTCTTCATTCACTCACTCACTCACTCATTTATTTTACCTCTGACCGGGAGGAGCTCAATCTCATCTCCCCATTTTCCCTGCAATCTCTCTCAGTAGCTCCACCATGCTTTTAAGAAGTTAGGAGAATAAGTAGATGACACTCTAAGTCTCTCGATTCAGTCCCAACTTGTCAGATCCAACCACAAACCATGTGTGTTAAGGCAGCGTTCAGTTTTAGTCACCTTCAGGAAGCAATTCTGAGAATTAGCACTGTATGACTTAAGAAATGTTCATTGTTTTTGATGCTTCAGTTAAGCGAGCCTCAGAACTGAAACTGAGTCATCTATAAAAATTCAGGTTTTGCAGCCAGGGTGCCACATGTGTCTCGTCTGTACCCTATTAGGCATTTCTCCTGCCACACTCCAGGTTATGTTCTCACCTATCGCTAAGATACTCAGACTTTAATGTGCATAGAGCCATCTGGGGGACTTGTTAAAAGGAAAGATTCCTGAGCCCCACAGCTTAGGAAGTGAATCATAGTCTCAGGGGTTGGGTCCAATCACTGGCTTAGAGCTCTGCAGACTATTTTCATACACACTAAGGTTTGAAATCCAGACCTAGAGAGACAACTGCAGTGACCTCGTAATTTCCAATTGTGTTGTTAATATTTCATCTAGTTGGCCTTAAATATCTCTGCTAAAATAATCAACTCAAAAGTCTTCAATGGTTCCTTGCTGTCTAGTGAATTAGATAAAGCGTTGATCTGACTTTTAGTAATTTCTGAAAATGGAAATCTAGCTAAAATTTTAACTTACTGTTCACTCCTAATCCACCCCAAATCTACACAGCATTACTTTAAGTCTCTTAAATATTCACTACCCTTTTCCACCTCTAGCTTTGCTCATTCTGTTCTCTCTTGTGAAATTCTTTTAAGTCCTTCAAGTCCATCCCAAATGCCCCCTCTTATTTAAAACTCAACCAGGTTACCGTATCAGATAAAATCTTTCTCCTTCTTTTGAATTCCTCAAACCCTCTACACTTAAGTTATGACATTGATCGTATTTTGCCTTATATTAACATTTACATTAAAATACAAACTGTTAAACTTGTACCTGTAATTCTCCCTCTAGATTATAAAATACTCAAGGTGAAATACTGTATCTTTCCACAGTTGATATTCAATATGCATTCACCTAGAAGGTGGAACAATTCATGATCTTTTAGTCCTTGATCTTAGAAATCACCTATGTGCTCTGTTGAGATCAAGGACTAAAGGTGTATCAATTGTTCTACATCTCAGGTAAATATATACTGAGTATAAACTGTGCTTGGTAATTTACTCTTTATTATTCCACCAATCATCTCATCATCAGATATGTTGCCATTTATGGGATATTTACATTCCTACTTTTCTGATAAAACTTAAGTATTTGTAGGTACACTCTACTACAGATTTCTCCCTAAGTTTTTTCAAAAATTATGCTCTGAAATCTTTCTATAAAAGATTTGTGAAAGGAGGGGATGATAAAGGAGAGTGTTAAAAAGAAAAAAATCATGCTGAGAATCCTTATAAACTTTGTTAACAGCATGCTTCTTGATATAGTTTGAAAACTTGTATTCTTAAAAAAAAAGGCATATAATTAGCATTTCTTCTAAAGAATTGGAGTGAAAAAAAACCCTCTTTTGTGTAAGTGTTGAGTGAAAGTACTTTGGGAGTGGGTTTTCAGTGTGGAGGAAAATAAAGGAGGTGACAATGAATTGGTGCCCAATGTGAAAGAGAAGGAGAAATTACAATAAAGAAAAAGGGAATGCATTAGAAATGGAAAGCATTAAGAAATAAATTGTTAAAATGAACAGATCGATGTAAACAAGTGTTTATAGATGATTTTTTTGTTCTGCATTGTTACTTCAAATTAGTCCCAAGTCCATTTCTCAAAATAACTAAGTTTTCTATCCTTAAATTTTCTGCATTTTCCTACAATCTTAATAAATCTAAATATTAACCATGACATGTAATTTGAAGAATTGAAAGCTTCAAGGGAAGTTTTATAAAAGAGAGTAAGCAGTGAGACATTTAAAAATAAGAAATTGAAAAGGAAAACAAGGTATACATTTAACTTACTATATAAGCGTACTTTAAGATAAAATTGAGCTTCAAATTACATTTGTAAAATACTTATTAATGGGGCTTCCCTGGTGGTGCAGTGATTGAGAGTCCACCTGCCAATGCAGGGGACACGGGTTTGTGCCCCGGTCCGGGAGGATCCCACATGCCGTGGAGCGGCTGGGCCCGTGAGCCATGGCCGCCGAGCCTGCGCTTCCGGAGCCTGTGCTCCGCAGTGGGAGAGGCCACAGCAGCGAGAGGCCCGCATACCACAAAAAAAACAAACAAAAAAAACCCCTAAAAAAACCTTATTAATGAACATTTCTTTACACCAAGAGTGAACAGCTGTGGAGTTTGGGGAATAATGTCCCAACTTGGCACCGTGTACCTCATATAAATGAAATCACACAGTATTCATCCTTCAGTGACTAGTTTATTTCACTTAGCATAATGTTCTCTACATTCATCTCTGTTGTCTCAAATGGCACAGTTTCCTCAGTTTTAAAGGCTGAATAATACTCTATTGTATGTAATACCACACTTCCTTTCTCATTCTTCTATCAGTGGACACCAGCTGTTGTTTCCATATCTTGGCTATTGTGAATAGTACTGCAGTGAACCTGTGAGTGAAGATATCTCTTTGAGATCCTGATTTCAATTCACTTGGGTAAATATTCAGCAGTGGTATTGCTGGATCATATGGTAGTTCTGTTTTAATTTTTTGAGGAATCTCCATACTGTTTCCATGGCTGCTGCACCATTTTATGTTCCTATCAACAGTACACAAGTGTTTCGATTTCTTCACAACCTCAATCACATTTGTTACCTTTGGATTTTAAATAATAAAGCTAACATATGTGAGATGGTATCTCATAGTTTTGATTTCCCCTGATAATGATGTTGAGCATCTTTTCATATACCTGTTGGCCATTTACCTATTGAAAGCCATTTGGTTTCTTCCTGTTTAAAAACTATGAATAAAGCTGCTATAATGATTCATGTACAGGCATTTGTGTATATAAAAGTTTTCATATAAGTTAGGTGAATGACTGCTCAATTCCTTTGCCCATTTTTATTATTATTTTTTGCTATTGAGCCATATGAGTTTCTTACATATTTTGGATATTAACTCTTTATCAGATATTTGGCTTGGAAATATTTTTTCTCCCATTCCACAGGTTGCCTTTTCATTTTGTTGCTGGATTAACACCAGTCTTTATCAAATTCTTCCCCAAAATTTAAGAGCAAGAAAAACTTTTAAACTCATTTTATGAAGCCAGCATTACCTGCAAAAAACCAAGAGAAAGACATCACAAGAAAAGAAAATTAGGGGCCAAGAGTCTTGAGGAAAAGACATGCAAGAAGTCTCAACAATGAGACAGCAGGAGCAAGAACTACAATCCTGCAGCCTGTGGAATGAAAACCACATTCACAGAAAGAAAGACAAAATGAAAACGCAGAGGACTATGTACCAGATGGAGGAACAAACCCCCAGTAAAACAACTAAATGAAGTAGAGATAGGTAACCCTCCAGAAAAAGAATTCAGAATAATGATAGTGAAGGTGATTGAGAACCTCAGAAACAGAATGGAGGCAAAGATCGAGAAGATGCAAGAAATGTTTAATGAAGACCTTGAAGAATTAAAGAACAAACACCTAAAAGAATTAAAGAACAAACAAACAGAGATGAACAATATGATAACTGCAATGAAAAATACACTAGAAGGAATTAATAGCAGAATAACTGAGGCAGAAGAATGGATAAGTGACCTGGAAGACAGAATAGTGGAAATCACTGCCGTGGAATAGAATAAAGAAAAAAGAATGAAAAGAAATGAAGACAGCCTAAGAGACCTCTGGGACAACATTAAACACAACAACATTCACATTATAGGGGTCCCAGAAGGACAAGAGATAGAGAAAGGACATGAGAAAATATTTGAAGAGATTATAGACAAAAACTTCCCTAACATGGGAAAGGAAATCATCATCCAAGTCCAGGAATCACAGAGAGTCCCAGGCAGGATAAACCCAAGGAGAAACACGCCAAGACACATACTAATCAAACTGACAAAAATTAAAGACAAAGAAAAATTATTAAAAGCAACAAAGGAAAAATGAAAATAACATACAAGGGAACTCCCATAAGGTTAACAGCTGATTGCTCAGCAGAAACTCTGTAAGCCAGAAGGGAGTGGCATGATATACTTAAAGTAATGAAAGGGAAGAATCTACAACTAAGATTACTCTACCCGGAAAGGATCTCATTCAGATTCGATGGAGAAATCAAAAGCTTTACAGACAAGCAAAAGCTAAGAGAATTCAGCACCACCAAACCAGCTCTACAACAAATGCTAAAGGAACTTCTCTAAGTGGGAAACACAAGAGAAGAAAAGGACCTACAAAAACAAGCCCAAAACAATTAAGAAAATGGTAATAGGAACATACATATCGATAATTACCTTAAATGTGAATGGATTAAATGCTCCAACCAAAGGACACAGGCTGGCTGAATGGATACAAAAACAAGACCCTTATATATGCTGTCTACAAGAGACAGCCTTCCGACCGAGGGACACATACAGACTGAAAGTGAGGGGATGGAAAAAGATATTCCATGCAAATGGAAATCAAAAGAAAGCTGGAGTAGTAATACTTATATCAGATAAAATAGACTTTAAAATAAAGAATTATACAACAGACAAGCAAGGACACTACACTGTGATCAGGGATCAATCCAAGAAGAAGATCTAACAATTACAAATATATATGCACCCAACATAGGTGCACCTCAATACATAAGGCAACTGCTAACAGCTATAAAAGAGGAAATTGAGAGTAACACAATAATGGGGGAATTTAACACCTCATTTACGCCAATGGACAGATCATCCAAAATGAAAATAATGAAACAGAAGCTTTAAATGACACAATAGACCAGATAGTTTTTTTTTTTTATATTCAACATCAGTGCTTTATTCATTTGCTCTCTTGATTTTAACATCTCGTAAGACCAAGAATCCATGTATATTTGTGTTATTCTTTCACCCAATGCACTTTGGCTTCTTACCTCATCACTGAAACAGCTCCTTCCTTTGGACCTTCCTAAGAGGAAGACCAGATAGATTTAAATGATATTTATAAAACATTCCACCCAAAAAGAGATTACAACTTTCTTCTGAAGTGCACATGGAACATTCTCCAGGATAGATCACATCTTGGGTTATAAATCAAGCCTCAGTAAATTTAAGAAAACTGCAATCATATCAAGCATTTTTTCTGACCACATCATGAGATTAGAAATAAACTGCATGGGAAAAAATATAAAAACCACAAACACATGGAGGCTAAACAATACATTACTAGATAACCAAGAGATCACTGAAGAAATCAAAGAGGAAATCAAAAAATACCTAGAAATAAATTATAACAAAAACACAATGATCAAAAACCTATGGGATGCAGCAAAAGCAGTTCTAAGAGGGAAGTTTATAGCAATACAAGCTTACCTCAAGAAACAAGAAAAATCTCAAATAAACAATCTAATTTCACACCTAAAGGAACTAGAGAAAGATGAACAAACAAAACCCAAAGTTAGTAGAAGGAAAGAAATCATTAAGATCAGAGCAGAAATAAATTAAATAGAAACAAAGAGAACAATAGCAAAGATCAATAAAACTAAAAGCTTGTTCTTTGAGAAGATAAACAAAATTGATAAACCCTTAGCCACACTCATCAAGAAAAAAAAGGGAAAAGGCTCAAATCAAAAGAATTAGAAATGAATAGGAGAAGTAACAACTGACACTACAGATATACAAAGGGTCTTGAGAGATTCCTACAACCAATTATATGCCAATAAAATGGACAACCTGGAAGAAATGGACAAATTCTTAGAAAGGTATAACCTTCCAAGATTGAACCAGGAAGAAACAGAGAACATAAACAGAAAAATCACAAATAATGAAATTGAAACTGTGATTAAAAATCTTCCAACAAACAGAAGTCCAGGACCAGAGGGCTTCACAGGTGAATTCTATCAAACATTTAGAGAAGAGCTAACACCCATCCTTTTCAAATTCTTCCAAAAAACTGCAGAGGAAGGAACACTTGCAAACTCATTCCACAAGGCCACCATCACCCTGATACCAAAACCAGACAAAGATACTACAAAAAAAGAAAATTACAGACCAATATCACTGATGAATATAGATGCAAAAATCCTCAACAAAATACTATCAAACAGAACCCAACACATTAAAAGGATCATACACCATGATCAAGTGGGATTTATCCCGGGGTGCAAGGATTCTTCAATATACGCAAATCAATGTGATACACCATATTAACAAACTGAAGAATAAAACCCATATGATCATCTCAATAGATGCAGAAAAATCTTCTGACAAAATTGAACACCGATTTATGATAAAAATGCTCCAGAAAGTAGGCATAGAGGGAACCCACCTCAACATAAAAAAGGCCATGTATGACAAATGCACAGCAAACATCATTCTCAATAGTGAAAAAGTGAAAGCATTTCCTCTAAGATCAGGAACAAGACCAGGATGTCCACTCTTGCCACTATTATTCAACATCATTTTGGAAGTCCTAGCCTTGGCAATTAGAGAAGAAAAAGAAATAAAAGGAATCCAAATTGGAAAAGAAGAAGTAAAACTGTCACTGTTTGCAGATGACATGATACTATATAGAGAGAATCCTAAAGATGCCACCAGAAAACTACTAGAGCTAATCAATGAATTTGGTAAAGTTGCAGGATTCAAAATTAATGCACAGAAATCTCTTGCATTCCTATACACTAACAACAGAAGATCAGAAAGAGAAATTAAGGAAACACTCCCATTCACCATTGCAACAAAAAGAATAAAATACCTAGGAATAAACCCACCTAAGGAGGTAAAAGACCTGTATGCAGAAAACCATAAGACACTGATGAAAGAAATCAAAGATGACACAAACAGATGGAGATATATACGATGTTCTTGGATTGGAAAAATCAATATTATGAAAATGACTACACTAACCAAAGCAATCTACAGATTCAATGCAATCCCTTTCAAATTAACAATGCATTTGTTTTTTTTTTTACAGAACTAGAACAAAAAATCTTAAAATTTGTATGGAGACACAAAAGACCCCAAATAGCCAAAGCAGTCTTGAGGGAAAAAAAATGGAGCTGGAGGAATCAGACTCCTTTACTTCACACTATACTACAAAGCTACAGTCATCAAGACAGTATGGTACTGGCACAAAAACAGAAATATAGATCAATGGAACAGGATAGAAAGCCCAGAGATAAACCCATGCACCAATGGTCAACTAATCTATGACAAAGGAGGCAAGGATATACAATGGAGAAAAGAGTTTCTTCAATAAGTGGTGCTGGGACAACTGGACAGCTACATGTAAAAAATAAACTCAAAACGGATTAGAGACGTAAATGTAAGAGCAGACACTATAAAACTCTTCCAGGAAAACATAGGAAGAACACTCTTTGACGTAAATCACAGCAAGATCCTTTTTGACCCACCTCCTAGAGTAATGGAAATAAAAACAAAAATAAACAAATAGGACCGAATGAAACTTAAAAGCTTTTGCACAGCAAAGGAAACTATAAACAAGATGAAAAGACAACCCTCAGAATTGGAGAAAATATTTGAGAACAAAGCAATGGACAAAGGATTAATCTCCAAAATATATAAACAGCTCATGCAGCTCAATATTAAAAAAACAAACAACCCAATCAAAAAGTGGGCAGAAGACCTAAATAGTCATTTCTCCAAAGAAGACATACAGATGGCCAAGAAGCACATGAAAAGCTGCTCAACATCACTAATTATTAGAGAAATGCAAATCAAAAGTACAATGAGGTATCTCCTCACACCCGTTAGAATGGGCATCATCAAAAAATCTACCAACAAAAAAAGCTGGAGAGGGTGTGGAGAAAAGGGAACCCTCTTGCACTGTTAGTGGGAATGTAAATTGATACAGCCACTATGGGGAACAGTATGGAAGTTCCTTAAAAAATTAAAAATAAAATTACCATATGACCGAGCAATCCCACTGCTGGGTATATACCCAGAGAAAACCATAATTCAAAAAGACACATGCTCCCCAATGTTCACTGCAGCACTATTTATGATAGCCAAGTCATGGAAGCAACCTAAATGCCCATCGACAGACGAATGAATAAAGAAGTTGTGGTACATATATACAATGGAATACGACTCAGCCCTAAATAGGAATGAAACTGGGTCATTTGTAGAAACGTGGATGGACCTAGAGACTGTCATACAGAGTGAAGTAAGTCTGAAAGTGGAAAAACACAGAAGTAGAAAAACCATTTGACCCCTTCATGATAAAAAACTCAATGAACTAGTAATAAAAAGTATGTACCTCAGCATAAAGAAGGCCATGTATGACAAGCCCACAGCATACTCAACAGTGAAGAGCTGAAAGCTTTCCTCTAAGATCATGAACAAGACAAGGTGCCCACTCTTGCTACTTCTTTTCAACATAGCACTGCAAGTCCTAGCCAGAACGATTAGGCAAAAAGTCAAAGCATCCAAATCAGAAAGGACTAGGTACAATTATTTCTGTCTGCAGCCGACATGATCCTCTGTATAGGAAACCATAAGATTCCACTAAAAAACTATTAGAATAAACAAGTTCAGTAAAGTTGTAAGATGCAAAATTAATATGCACAGTTCTGTTGCATTTCTATTACCCTATTAATGAACTTTCAGAAGTAAATTAAGGAAACAATCCCATTTACAATCAAATCAAAAAGAATAAAATACCTAGAAATAATTTAAGCAAGGAGGTGGGACACCTGCACTATGAAACCTATAAGACACTGATGAAAGAAACTGAAATCAAAGCAAATAAATGGAAACATAAACTGTATTCATGGATTGGAAAAATAAATGTTAAAATATCCATACTACACAGAGGAATCTACAGATTCAATGCAATCCTTACCAAAATACCAGTAGCATTTTGCATAGAACTAGAACAAATAATCTTAAAGTTTGTATGGAACCACAAAAAAAATCCTAAATAGCCAAAACAATCTTGAGAAAGAATAACAAAGCTGGAGGTATCATGCTTCTTGACTTCAAATCAAAACAGTGTGGTGCTGGCTTAAAAACAGACACAGAGATCAATGGAACAGAATAGAGTCCAGAAGTAAGCCTATGCACATATGGCCAATTATTCTATGACAAAGGAGGCAAGGGTACACAAAGGGGAAAAGACAGTCTCTTCAGTAAGCGGTGTTGAAAAAACTGGACAGCAACATGCAAAAGAATCAAACTGCACTACTTTCTCATACCACATGTAAAAAATAAACTCAAAATGGATTAAAGACTTAAAAATAAGACCTGAAATCATAAAAATCCTAGAAGAAAACCGAGGTAGTAAGTTCTTTGACATGTCTTAGCAATGTGTTTTTGGATATATATCCTCAGGCAAGGGAAATAAAATCAAATATAAACAAAGGAGACATCAAACTAAAAAGCTTTTGCACAGCAAAGGGAATGATCAACAAAACAAAAAGGCAGTCTACTGAATGGGAGAAGATATTTCCAAGTGATATGTCTGATAACGGGTTAATATCTAAAATATTTAAGGAACTCATGTTACTCAATATTTTTAAAAAGATCCAATTAAAAAATGGGCAGAGGACCTAAATAAACGTTTTTCCAAAGATAACATACAGATGGCCAACAGGCACATGAAAAGATGCTCGACATCACTAATCATCTGGGTAATGCAAATCAAAACCACAAAGAGGTATCTCTTCACACCTGTCAGAACGGCTATCCTCAAAAAGAGAACAAATAACAAGTATTGGTGAAGGTATGAAAAGGGAACCCTAGTACACTGTTGATGGGAAAGCAAATTGGTAAAGCTACTATGAAAAACAGCATAAAGTTTACTTGAAAAATTAAAAGTAGAACCTACGATCCAGCAATTCCACTCCTGGGTATATATCTCAACAAAATGAGAACAGTAATTAGAAAGGATACATGCACACTTCTGTTCATTGCAGTATTGTTTCCAATAGACAAGATATGGAAGCAACTTGAGTACCCACTGATAGATGAATGGCTAAGAAGATGGGGTATATATATCCACAACATAATATTACTCAGCCATAAAAAGGATAAAATCTTGCCATTTGTGACAACACAGATGGACCCATAGAGTATTATGCTTAATGAATTCAGTCAGACAGAGAAAGACAAATACTGCATGATATCATTTATATGTAGAATCTAAAAACCAAAACAAACTAACAAACAAAATTAGATAAACGAACCCAGATACAGAAACCAAACGGGTGGTTACTACAGGGGAGGGGTGTAAGAGGATGGGCAAAACAGGTGAAGGGAAATAAGAGCTACAAACTACCAGTTACAAAATAAATCACAGAGATGTAATGTACAGCATAGGTATGTAATCTAAAAATATCAAATCATTATGCTGTACACCTGAAAGTAATATAATATTGTAAGTCAACTGTTCTTAAATTAAAAAATAAAAGTCATTCGAGAAGTTATGGAATCTTAAGATCAAATGCAGAATGTAACAAAAAAAATCCAACAGTATTACAAATGGATTAAATGACCTCACTAAACAGAGTTGGAAGAAAAGGTGTTAACATAAGTAACTTGGGAAATAAATAAGATCACTAAGATTAAAGTCAAAAGGAACTGTACAAGTGAAGTAAGTCAGAAAGACAAAAACAAATACCGTATGCTAACACATATATATGGAATCTAAAAAAAAAAAATGGTTCTGAAGAACCTAGGGGCAGGACAAGAATAAAGACGCAGACGTAGAGAATAGACCTGAGGACATGGGGAAGGGGAAGCTGGGATGAAGTGACAGTGGCATGGACATATATATACTACCAAATGTAAAATAGCTAGTGGGAAGCAGCCACATAGCACAGGGAGATCAGCTCGGTGCTTTGTGACCACCTAGAGTGGTGGGATAGGGAGGGTGGGAGGGAGACATAAGAGGGAGGAGATATGGGGATATATGTATATGTATAGCTGATCCACTTTGTTATACAGCAGAAACTAACACACCATTGTAAAGCAATTATACGGCAATAAAGATGTTAAAAAAAAAAGCAACTGTACATAAGCACTGTATTCTAGTTCATAAAGTTGTTTCTCATGGGGATATGTGTTAAAAGCTCTGAAACCACTCTACACGTATACTGGAACTGAACAATTACTTAAATTGATATGGATGATGGGAGCCAGTTCCCTCACTGTTGGAGTAGGAGGTTACAAGTAAGCAAGGGGAGGAAGACAAAGCTGCATGTCATAATGGATTAGAGTTGGAGACAGCCATGTGAATTTATTTTCAGCTTAATATAAAAAATATGATTACATATAAAAAAGTTACAGGCACGTATGTATACTCAAATTAGTACACGCACTTCTTTACTTTGCCAGCTGAGTAGAAGCGATGAGCTCATCTAACACTCAGATCCTGTCTTGTAATACCGTTCACCAGTAAGAGTAGCCAGAACTTCTTGGGGAAAACACACACACACACACACACACACACACACACACACATTCTAGGAGTGGAGCTGGAAATGTGCAAGATGAATCTGGAACACCTTGTAGTGCCAGAAAGCAAGGAAGACTCAAAACAAAAACAGGGAAAAATAAAACAGACAAAGCACACAGTAATATAGTGGGTGAAGGGGACACAGGCATGAACTGAAACAACTCCCAAAGGCCAAAGTTAGAACAATTTTAGCAACAAAATATAGTACTGCAATGGAATATTACTCAGCCATTAAAAAGAATGAAATAATGCCATTTGCAGCAACATGGATGGACCTGGAGATGGTCATACTAAGTGAAATAAGTCAGACAGAGAAAGACAAGTATCACATGATATCGCTTACAAGCAGAATCTAAAAAAAAAAAAAAAAAAAAAAACCAATACAAATGTTATTTACAAAAGAGAAACACACTCACAGACTTAGAGAATGAGTTTATGGTTACCAGCAGGGAAGGGCGGAGAGGAGGGATAGATTGGGAGTTTGGGATTGACATGTACACACCGCTATATTTAAAATAGATAACCAACAAGGACCAACTATATAGCACAGGGAACTCTGTTCAAAATCCTGTAATAACCTAAATGGGAAAAGAAGTTGAAAAAGAATAGATACATATATGTGTATAACTGAATCACTTTGCTGTACACCTGAAACTAACACAACATTGTTAATCAACTATGCTCCTACATAAAATAAAAATTTAAAAAAACCAAAACAACAAAATAAAGTAGTATTGGCTTATAAACTAAAGTATAAATACTTATGAGTCCATACTGCTATAAGTAAATTATTCAATAAATAAATGGCAAATAGACAAGTGTGTATACAAGAATAACTTAATGTAGATATTGCATATTCCAGGAGATAGAATGTAACTCCCCACTCCTTATGCACGGGTTGTGCATGGTGACTTCCAAAAACTACGGTATGGAAAGAGGGAAAAGGAGTAAGGTTACAGTGGAGAAAATTGACAAGCACTACCTCAGCTGTGTGATTAAGGGCAGCAACAGCAGCCCTAAAACATGCTGATAATATGTATTCTCCTCGATATGTAATGAAATGGTCTTCTGCCCAAAAGCCCATAACCCCAGGCTAATGAGAAAAATATTAAGTCATTTCACTGGAAACAGCTGTTCTCAGCTGGTGACCATCACAGCTAACATTACTGGTCTTGGAAGACATTCTCCTTTTGGCTCTCTGTCAAGATGGCCAGACAGGCCCTTTTCTGGTTCTCTTCTGATGAGACTGGACTCTAACACTGAACAAGAAGAATCAGAGATGATGGAGAGACACATGTACAATTTCTGCTGTTGCTTCTAAACACAGCCATGCTTATACATCCGAAAGGGCCAGACTCCACCTGGAGGCATAGCTTCCCTGTGGTTCTCAGGAAGGCCTCAGCGTTTCACAAGTGATAGAGAAAACCCAAACTGGTAGATATAGAGGATGCGAACTAGGGCACAGAATGTGAATTTTTCTTTCAAGTAGTTTGGCATGGACCCTGTGATTGGCAGAGTTGGTGTCCTACCTTCTGTTGTGGGCTACAACATGCCTCGCCCTGACAGTTTCCTTAGTTGCTTTACAAGCATGTGTCAGTGAAAACCAGATCAGAAATCAACATCCAAGCAAATGTCTCTCAAAATGAAAGAGAATGGAGGGGGAAAAGTTACTCCTTTCCTGACTCCAGTGAGTGTGGCCCAAGAGTTTTGTCTTTAAGTAATAAACTTCTTTTGTTCTGTTAGGTGGAAGAGGTTCATTAGTATATTCATTTTCTATGGCTGTTGTAAAAATTACAACAAACTTTGTGGCTTAAAACAACATGAACTTATTCTCTTACAGTTTGGGAGGTCAGAAGTCCAAAATCAGATTCACTAGGCTACAGTCAAGGTGCTGGCAGGCCTGAGTTCCTTCTAAAGGTTCTATGACAGAATCCATTTCCTTGCCTTTTCTAGTTTCTAGGGGCTGCCTGCGTTCCTTGCACATGGCACCTTTCTCCCTCATCAGAGCCAGCAACAGTAAGTCATGTCTTTCTCATGCCACCATCTGATTCTCGGCAGCTGGGAAACACTCTTTGTTTTTAAAGAATGCATGTGATTAGATTGGGCCCACCTGGGTAATCCAGGCTACCCTCACCATTTTATTTTATCATTATTTTTTTTTTTGGCGGTACGCAGGCCTCTCACTGTTGTGGCCTCTCCCGTTGCGGAGCACAGGCTCCGGACACGCAGGCTCAGCGGCCACGGCTCACGGGCCCAGCCGCTCCGCGGCATGTGGGATCTTCCCGGACTGGGGCACAAACCCATGTCCCGTACATCGGCAGGCGGACTCTCAACCACTGCGCCACCAGGGAAGCCCTACCCTCACCATTTTAGATTCTCAACTTCAATCACACATGCCTAGCCCCTTTTGCCATGGAAAATAACCTTCACAGGTTCTGAGAATGAGAACACAGGCATCTCTTGGGCCATTATTCTGTTTAATCACACCTGAGAGTTGTAAAGTCAACTATATCTGTTGATATTCCCTGGTTATTTTCTCCCGTAGATATTTCAAACATATGGTCTCCAAAACTAATATTCCACAAATGTGTTTTTTCCTTGATGAAGATATCTCCAACAACCTAAGCTGCTGTAAACCCCCGTAGGATTCGTAAATCTGCTCATTTTAATTCTTAAATATTTATTCCATTTATCCCTGCCCTGCATCTCTCCTTCCACCAACAACACTCGTGCATTTTCCATCTCCCTGAAAAGAAAGTATTTTTTGATTCAAAATGTCTGGCATTTTGCTGGCTGGTAGAGCTACTGATGTGAATAAGGTACCCACGTTGTCTGCCTCAATGGAGTTTATAGTCTAGCATGGAAAACACACATTAAACAAATAAACATGTGTGATAGATGTTCTGAAAGAGGACATTCCTGAGCTTTCTGGTCATGTGCTCTGGTTCAGTTTTCAAAAATTGAGGTTAATTTTCTAGAGATGGACCTTCAGCCAGGCTAACCTGAATGGAGTCAAGAGTAAGTACCATTTTGCCTGTGTGTTAACTTTTCCCTGATTCTGGAATATAAATATGGAAAATAAGACAAATTACATGTTTAATATGACAACTTCTAATAAAATCAAGTTAGAATGGCTTTTAGAGCTCATCTTGATCAACGGTCATCTAAATGTACTTACATTTCAGAATTTAGGGCCCTAGACCAGCTATAATGAATCAGAATGCCTGAGATTGAGCCTGGAGATGTGCATTTTAAACAAGTAACACGTAAGTTTGCTGTACATATTAACATTCGGAAATTATTGATTCAATTTCAACTCACCAATACTCCCTTTCGTTTCCAGCTTCTGTAGTCTGTTCACATTCTTTGGTTCCTGGCTTCTTTCTATTTTCAAAGTCAGGGATGGCAGATGGAATCCTCAACTTTCATCTCTCTGACTCTCCTTCTCTGAGCATATCTTACTCTGACCGTGGCTGGGAAGTTTCTCCACTTTTAAGGATTCAAGTGATTGGATTGATCCCACCTGGATAACCCTGGTTAATCTCATTTCAAGATCCTTAAATGTAATTGCCTCTGCAAAGTCCCTTTAGCTATTTCAGTAACATATTCAAAGGCTACAAGGACAAGGAGGTGGGCACCTCCTTGGAGGGGAAGGGGACGTTATTTTCTTTCTTTGATAATATATATCGTGTGCTGAGAACAGTTTCTTAGCTGCTACACATTAACCACCATATTAGTCATTAGCACAGTCCTCTTACGCAGGTGAAAAGAAGAGTGAGAAGAAAAACTTTCAGGAGATTTACTGAAAAGACTTTTCATCACTCAACTTTTGATCCGAAATGGAGTCTTAAACTCAAAGAAAAACTTTGTGCCTTCCAATATTCCACCTAGGTCTCTATTTGACTTCTAATACTAATATGCATTTATTTGACATAAAAGTTAAATGGGCAATAGCTTACTAGTTGATTATTACAGATACTTATGGCTGTAAGAACTTAGAATACTATTTTAATAAGTTATTGTATAAGGATTAGCCAGAGAAATAGAACCAATAGGATATACATAGAGATTCACAGAAAGAGATCTATTATGAGTGATTGGCTCACACAATTATGGAGGTTGAGAAGCCCCATAATCTGCTGTCAGCAGGCTGGAGGCCCAGGACAGCCAGTGGTATAGTTCCAATCTAAACCCAAGGGCCTGAGAACCAGGGGAGCCAATGGTATAAATCCCAGTCTGAGTCCAGAGACCTGAGAACCTGGACCACTGACGTCTGACGGCAGGAGGAGCTGGATGTCTAAGCTTAAGCAAAGAGCAAATATACCCTTCCACCACCTTTACGTTCTATTCAGGCCCTCAGTGGACTGGATGAGGCCCACCCACATTGGTGAGGGCAAACCTTCTTTATTCAGCCTATCAATTCAATTGTTTATCTCTTCCAGAACAGACACTCACAGACACACCCAGAAATAATATTTTACCAGCTATCTGAGTATCCCTTAGCCTTAGTCTAGTTGACACATGAAAGTAACCATCACTGTTATCAAATGTCTGCAGTGTGTTAAGTGTCATACAGAGATTCATAGTTTGGGTTAGAGAACAGCAGTTGGACACCCTAATTTGGATTACCATCTTTGTACTTATATCATGCTATTACCAATACAAAATCAAACATGAAGAATTTTACTCATAGTTCAGAATCCTTATTTTAACATAATCTCCTGAAATAGATGGCCAGCAGCTCTTAAAAGTTTGAGGCTTACTTGTTTGTATTCTGTTTGGGATTTATGTTTTTGTGGTTTTGTAGCAAGTTTAGGAACTCACTAGAGTCATAGATTGAAGCACAGATGTTGAACTTGAGACGTTGAAATTTTTCATGAGAGGATGATTAGTAGTATAGGGCCTGGGTAAAAGAAATAAAAAGCATGTGGATTAAAACCTGCTTTGTTTCTGAACTAACCACAGTTCTTTTAGGCAAGAAGTAACTCCTGACACTTTGGCATGGAAGATGCCATAATCAAAGTTATATAAATGGCAATGCAACAAGGCCAAATCTCCCAATGGCACAGTACGCTCCTTGTTCTGTGCAAAGAGTTACAGCCCTCCACTTGGGAAACCCCACAATGACATACTGTTTTCACCACATGGGCCTACTCAGAGATAAACAAATCTAGTAGAGATGTGCATTTGTGAAAAGATGTTCATACTTTTCATTTAAACTTCTCTGCCCAATGTTCAGAACATTAATGAAATCTGTGTTGACTGGTTTCTATTGGAAGTTTTGTGATGCAAGCACAAAGGAGTGTTAACTACACTTACTACATCCCTTGATCACCAAAGCAAATTAAATTTGTATCAGGCAGTATTAAAACAAAGATAATCTTTCTAAATGATGAGGTGCTCTGACATACAGGATCATGTTTTAAAAACTATTGTGCTGAGCCTATAATCTGACATTTGACTACATAAAGATCTCCACTGAGAGACATAAAAGAATGAGTTATGGAATTCTACTGTCATACCAATCCCATTTTGTTATAAATCTCTCTAAAGCTACTCAATGTCATCTAAAGCGCATTTACAGAGAGAAACATGTTACTCTTGTCCATTCAACAACATACCAGAAATTTTCCCCCTCATGCATTACTTGATTCAAGGTCAGATGTTCTTTGCGGAGCTGACTGTATCATCAGGGAATGCTTTTAGTGGGTTCTCACATAGTTCATAAAGGAATTCTGGATTTTGAGCTAGCTGTAATAAAATCATAGCAGCAGAGGGTGTCAACATCAGACACAATTTAACAAGGGGACATGATTCATGTTACCAAAGGCTTCTGTTTGTACAACTCATCAGGGGGCTTGTCATTTCCAACCACCTCAGCAGGCATCCTTTTAATCCCTGTTGTTTCTGATTCTTAGAGGAGTAGTAGCAACAAACTGAAACCTCTTCCTTTCCTCTCTCCCTGTCCTCAACCCCTCATGTGGCACACAGCCACAAAAGTGTCATGAAGCATATTAGAAAGAGAAAAAATAAAATCTCAAAAGATGAAATTGGTTGTGCAGAGCTGGGTAGAGGTTAGAAAATGAGAGAGAAAAATCATAGTAAACTTATCCACTGCATGCTGTTGGGTGATGAAAAACATTTCCCCTTCCCCTCTTGGTTCTTTTGGCTGGTCAGATAACTAAAATGAGGTAAGACAGATTAATAGGAGAAAAACAAATTTAATTACGTATGGGGAACTCCACAGAATATGGGGCTCAAAGGACAGTCAGGCAATTAAGGCATATTTGCTATTCTGAGCTAAAGAGAAGGGGATAAGGGTCTGGGACTTCAAACAGAAGGAAAGCAACTCACAGGAAGATGAAAAGAGCAAATGTTTGGTAAACAAATGTTTGCTGGCCATACAGAAGCAAATGGACACAGAGGAATTTTAACAAACAGACTCTGCTAGGTTCCTCCTTGTCTACCACACATAGTTCATATTATACTGTAGTAATCTGTGGTGATAGATCCCTTCCTGGAATAGGTCCTCATCTAAATTCTTTTAGGCACGTTATGAGGAAGTTTGAAAGTTCTTCCTGAGTCTTTTGAGATTTAAAAATAATCAGCCTAGAGACTGCCCTGGTGGCACAGTGATCAAGAATCCGCCTGCCAATGCAGGGGATGCAGGTTCCATCCCTGGTCCGGGAAGATCCCACATGCCGCTGAGCAACTAAGCCTGTGTGCCACAACTCCTGAGTCCGTGCGCCACAACTACTGAAGCCTGTGTGCTCCAGAGCCTGTGCTCCACAACAAGAGAAGCCACCGCAATGAGAAGCCCGTGCACTGCAACCAAGAGTAGCTCCCGCTCGCTGCAACTAGAGACAGCCCGTGTGCAGCAATGAAGACCCAATGCAGCCAAAAATCAAAAATAAAATAAAAAAATAAAAATAATCATCCTAAAACAATCCTCATGACAAAGAGACACATTTTGGGGTGCCAAATTTTGCTCTCCTACAAAACCTTCAACAGAATGCAGGTGTCTATTAAATTGGCATCTTCACTCCTAATTCTTAATGTGTGCCAAATCAGTACTTTTAACTGCTCTTAAACATCTGCAGTGAGTATTCCATAACAACCATTTTTCCAGAAACTGGAATAATTATTTTTTTCTCATTAAAATTTGTTCTGTGGGGCTTCCCTGGTGGCACAGTGGTTGAGAGTCCGCCTGCCGATGCAGGGGACAGGGGTTCATGCCCCGGTCTGGGAAGATCCCACATGCCATGGAGCGGCTGGGCCTGTGAGCCATGGCCACTGAGCCTGCGCGTCTGGAGCCTGTGCTCCGCAATGGGAGAGGCCACAACAGGGAGAGTCCCGCGTACCGCAAAAAAAAAAAAAAAAAAATTGTTCTGTGTATCCTATTTGTGTCACTTTTACCATCATTCTTCCCAAGCTAGACGCCATCTTTTACTTTAAGGCAAAATGCCTACAGGACTCTCAATTTCTTTTAGCTGTTGTTCAATTTTTCATAGTTTAGGCCTATTCCAGAAGCTTAATAACTTCTTGATAGAACTTGATATAGTGAGCGTAACTGGGAAAGACTCATATTTTTGAAAGCAAACATTAAAACGTTTAAAATAAAATTGTAGAATAACTGGAATATTTAGAGGTGGTTGGGAAGTGACAACAAAAATCATCAGTATCAATTTTATTGAAGGTATTTTGTGATGTCAATATTCTTCACGCATACAACTGACTTTCAATTAAACGCCTCCAACATTTTTTTTCCAACAGTTTTTAAAAGTGATTTACATTCCTCTGAAGATTTAACAAAAATCCTTACTACAATTGCTATAATGAAGCTAGTTTAAAGTATCTATCTTTATTCTTAACTCACACATATTCCTACTTTTTAATGATCTGCACACTTCTTAAGGGATGCCTTGCTGGCTGAGAAAACAGCAGGAAGGGAACAATTCTCTTATCCCTTCTTAGCCACCATCTTCATTCACATCTCTGATACTTTCCTTCTTCTCTGAGATCTGCACCATGAAGATGACTCGGTTTTATTCAAAGAAGAGTGAATGTGTTGCTGCACTGGCTTGAGAGCAAAGAATGTGAAAATAGTCTAAACTTTGACATAACCGTGTGGAAAACTCTGTAGTTTAAGTACACCTGAAGGCACGGAGATTGAAATTAAACAATATGTGAGGCTGCTATCAATGGAGCGAGTGAATCATGAAATACTGAATGACTAACATTTGTTTAGGACCATGTTAGACATGGTGATGCTCCTTGAGGACTGATGCCTGTCCTCAAGGAGCTTGGAATCAACTTGGGGAGTCTAGACTAAGAAACAAATAAGAATAAAGCAAGACAGCATAGTCATGAGCCAAATGGTGCAGCCCAGCATTGTCATGCTCTTAAGTGTCAGAGGAAGACTGCCAATGGGTCTACAAGTATCACAAAAGGTATAGCACAGTGATTACCTTAAGCTAGATAATGAGGAAAGTAGATAGGTAAGAAGTAAGATAATGAACATTCCAAGCAACATGAATATTAGGAATAAAAGCAAAGAGGTGGGAATGATGATGGTGAATTCTCAAAGCATTAAGAAGATGTGTGTATATCTCATCACCTGGCCAAAGCAGAGGGGATCTGCATGATGGTTCCAAGTGAGCTCGAACGTAAAAAGAGAGGCCTGACTCTTGATAAAGTTTTGGTTTGGGGAAAACAGCAGGTGATTATAGGCCAGTGAACAGATGTATTAGAGAAACAGAAGCCTGTGTAACAGATAAACCCCATAATTTCAGCAGCTTAACGTAATAGACACTTATTTCTTACTTAGGTGAAGTCCAAATCAGGCGTTTCCTATTGGAGACAAGTTTGCATTTGAGCTGATTAAATAAATGACACCATAGTTCATATATAGCTTTCTGCCAAAATGCATTCATTATAAACTCACTTAGCAAACACCTCTTGAGCAACTACTATATGTTAGGCACTATGCTTGACTAACACTGGAAATACTGAGTGAGGCACAGCCATGGTCCCTGCCCTTGGAGGAGCTCCCAGCTGGTGAGGAAGCCAGTCAACAAGAAAAGAAGTGAGTATTACATCATCTGCTGGGGAGCAAAACGGAAGGAAGTTTTTCACAGATTATGGAAGCATGGAGCTCACATGAGAGCATTTTAGTGAGAATTACTTGACTGTCCAATGGGAGCAGTTGCTCTAGTAAGTGCTTGAAATAAGCATTGTAAATCCCCTGAGTTCAGTGGAAAAACACCTGGTTTTTAATCTATTGGTTCTTACCAACTACAAATATGCCTGCCATGCCACTGCTCTCCAAATGTGGGTGTGTCTTTTTCTATTGTCTTCCTGTGGCACAGTTAAGTATATCCTATTTTTCTTGGCCACTTCTGAACAGAATTTCTTCAGTTTCACAAAGTTATATCAGAACTGAGAAGAGGAGAAGTTCTTCTACTGACTCTGCCAGTGACAGGTGTGCTTGTCTTGGAGACTCATCCGGACTTTAGTTTCCTCCCTGTACAAAAATATATAAAGTCCCTTCAAGCTCTAGCTTGAAATTATATACTTCTAAGATTCTGATTGAAACTGTATTTATCCTCAGGACAGTCCCCTTCGGTGTAGGATATTTGATACTATCACACTGTATTTACATAGTTATATACATAGAAACGGTAGCATGTACTAGTTATAGGTATGAGATTTGAAGTCAGTCTGACTAGGTTCAAATCCTGCATAATACTCTTTAGCTGTCTGAGCTAGACAGTAAAATTCTTTGTGTCTTAGTTTCTGTAAAATGGAGATAAGATTAGGACTTACCTCCTTTGGTTGATATGAAGATTAAATGAGCTATTTCAAAGAAGCCAAAACTTATTTGTTCATAGAGCTCTAAGTGTCAGTAATTCTTTTCACTGAGTCCCCAGCCCACACAAAATACCTCATAATACCGTTTAAATGACTACTTAATAAGTATTTATGTCCTAGCAACTTACAATAGCAGCCACTAGAAAATATAGCACACATAATTTAAAAGAAAAACAGTATAGCAAAGATAAAACATAATCGCGGAGAATATTATGTGATCTAAGGCTTAAAATATGAAACAGCTTGAGCTAGAAGTTCTAGCATTGTCCAAAGATACTGAGTACCATAATATTTCCCTTAAACATTTGAAATATTCCTCCAAGCTGCTGTGTTCCCCTGGTACACAGTTTGGGAATCACACAGCTAATTCATGTAAAGCACTTAGAACAGTGCCTGACATGTACCAGCATTCAAAAAGGTTAGCTTTTTTTCTATTTTATCTCTGATTCAAACAACAGACTGTTTACACTTTATTTTATTACGACTAACTTCAGATTACGAAAGTGGGCTTCCAGAAGGCCAAGTACCTCAGCTACTGATAATAGGAAGTGGAGAAAATAAAATTTTAATTCAGGTTTACGAGGGTCCAAAGCTTATTTAAACTCTTTCCAATATATTACACTGCTTTCTTTTAGTTTAAGACCTGGCTATACTGATAAATTTTGAATATTAAATTTTTATTCACATGTGCCACTTATCAGTAAGACAGATATTCCCCCTATAGGTGAAGAGCAGACACTGAGTTGTAGTCTATCAATAGATATATTTTTTTATTGTAAATGATGAAACTTCTCAAACTGAAAAGCACAGAAGGTACTACGTAATTGCTACCAAAGTTTTACAGATGTTAGCATTTTACCATGTTTGTTTCACATTTTTTAAAGAAATAAAGCATAAAGTTATACTCTAACTTCCTACCCTTTACCTACCCCTTCTGCATTTGTCCTTCCTCAGAAGGAACCACTATTGGAAGCTGGTATCACTGCTGTGCACATTTTCGTTCTTTCACTATACACTCATATGCATGGTGTCTACCAACCATGCAAACTCTGGGAGGCCAAGATCTATATGTTTACCTTTATGTTTTCCTTTCCGTGTTGTATCCCCAGTGTCTAGAACACAGCCTGCCATCCTGGCAGACACTCCATCGATTTTATGAATGATTAAACAATAGAGATGTTGTTTGGATTTTTAAATGCATAGAGATATTATCATACTATATATTCTCTTGCAATTTGCTTTTTTCCCAATGCTATGTTTCTGGGATTAATCATATTAATATGTATAGTTCTAGTTCACTGATCGAATTGCTCTATAGTATTCCCTTGTATGAATAATGAGCAAATTATCTATTTGTTCCCCTAAGGACATTTAGATTTTACTGTATTAAAACATGCTGCACTAAACATTGCTGTACAAATTATAGTAATATTGAGATGTTTTCTCATATTTGTCAGAGAGATCAATTTTACTGTTATGATAAATCTAAGTGTTGATGGTAACTCTTATGCATTGCTGATGGGAGCGTGGCAACAATTAATTAAATTTAAGATGTTGAGATTCCATGATCTAGCAATACCACTTCTAGGTGTAGGTCAACAAGGAGCTGAGTACAAGAATGTTCAATCTCAGTACTTTTAACAATGAAAGTTATTTTCTATTCTCTCTAGTTTTTGTCATTATTGATGCATAACAAATTTATTCCAAAACTCAGGGGCTAAAAATATGCATTTTATTACAATCATGGATTTGTGGATCAGCGATTTAGAAAGGGAGCAGTGGGAAGAGCTGTCTCTGCTCCATGATGCCTGAGACCTTGGCTGGAAGGACTTGAAGGCTGGGAGTGGGAATCGTCTGGAAGCATCTCTTATTCACATGTCTAATGGTTGATACTGGTGTTTGGCAGGATCCTTGGCTGGAGCTGTTAGATAATCTACATGTGGCATATTCATGAGGCCTGGGCTTCCTCACAATGTGGCAGCCTCAAACATCTTCCGCAGAGCTCAGGGTCCCACCGCAGAGTGTCCCAAGAGAACCATGTTGAGACTGCATCATCTTCTATGGCCTAGTCTCGGAAGTCACATGGCATTTCTTTCACCATAGTCACTGGCCCACCCCAATTAAAGTAGGACCATAGACCCCCATCTCTCGATGGGAGGAGCATCAAAGAACATATAGGATGAGAAACACTGTTGAAGCCATTTTGGAAAAAGTCACATCTGCTACATCTTTCCTGACTTCCCCTTCACTCTCTTTTTCTTTTTTCCATCTCCATTGTGTTCCCTGAATTATTAGGTATTAGGGCCTCTGTATAAATTCTATGTGTCATATATATACATGCATTCATAACTTTTTCTCTGACTCACACTGTCTTTTATTATTATTATTTCCATGCATAAAATGGTAATTTTATCAGCCTTTGCCATCACATGCTATTATGTCAAACGTATTTCCCTAAATGGTTTTGTTCTTAAATGATAAACAAGTGAGACAAGCATTTACTTGCACTCTTCCTGCAGGCTTTTACCTCTTGTGTTATACATGATTATCTTTCATGCTTCGGCCCCTTTACTTCTACAGTAGGTTCTTCTCTTGTTAGAAAAAGCTAGACAAAATTAGTGTTTGTTCCAGCCTTATTTTGCTATTCTTTGGGTGAAAACATATCTCATGCCTTATGTTTTCTACTTTTCTGGTGAGCAGTAACTGTATGCATGACTTCCTGAGTAGCCATATGTGTTCTGGACAATCTTAGAATTTTATTTTGTATTCTATTTCAAATTTTATATAACAGCACGCTGCCTTTTGAAGTAAACTGTTAGACTTTCAACCTTAAAAATTACATTAGCATCTTTAAACATCAGCTCAGAAAACCCTGGTTCTTCTAAAATAAATTTACTTTTCTTTAGGAGTTTCCCCATGGGTTGTGGTATATTCAAATGTCCTAGATAACCTTAGGGATTTTCCAACCTCGTGAGTGGGTTTAATACTCAGAACTTAGAATTTTAAATTATGTGTGTAACTCAATATCTTTTTTCTTTTTTTTCCTCGATCATCTAGGATGTGTGGGGCTTTATTTGCTATTTAATTTTAGAAAGCACTTTTGGCCTAAATAATGGAACCATGTCTCTTTTCTATTTCTTCTTGTCAAGTCCCCGAGTCTATTATACAGCAACTGCTCATATATTTTCATCTCATTCTATTTTATGTTTTTTTAAAAAATATAAGCACTCTATAAAGATTTTGTGGAAATAGTGAGCACATAATGAATAAAGAAGACAGGCAATGAAGAAAAGGAAGGAAATGGTAAACGTTTAAATCAAAGATTAATTGCGTTATCTTAGCTCTGTCAGTTGGGTAACAAGGGTCTCTCTTTCTTCTCCCCACACATTCCACTCCAGCTGCACATACTCATCAGCATCCCCCATGCCCTTTCACGCCTCTCTATCTCTGGATGTGAAGGTTATGGTGTCTGGAATGACCTTCCCCTTTCTTCTGATAAAATCTCACTCTCAGCTCACATGTTATTTTCTCTGTGTCAAATCATGGCTCCTGATTCGAGTATGTAGTTCTTTTCATACCATATGAATAGCTATTTACATGTCTACCTCTCCCACAAATTTCCTCAGAAGCGGGGCCTATGTTTTACTCATTTCTGAAACCCTAGGGCCAGACAAATAATATTGGTCAATTCGTGTATTATAAGTGACTACATGTATGACCTTGATTAAGTTACTTAGCCCATTTGCACTTTCTGCTTTGTAAAATGGAAATAATAATAGTATCTAATTTAAAGGATTGTTTTGAGGATGAAATGAAATCGTCCATGTAGAACACAATGCCTTACATATAATTCATGTTCAGTAAATATATAGCTATTGCTGTTATAATTTTTTCGAAAAATATTAAAATCCTATAACTAATGGTCATGAAAATGAATGTTTCATTTTCTAAGTATTTTTAAAATAAAAGAGCATTTAACAGACGGTTTAAATACTAGTGTTAAACAAATAGACTTGTTTACCATCACACTGAAATATCTTTCTGTGGAAAGATTGTAGGAAGTGTCTTCACTCTTTGTAATAGAAAGGTCGATTTGCAGTATGACATCATACAGTACCTGTAGGGAAGAAATATTCAGAACCAACCAATACCACCCCCCCTTCCCCAGCCATCAATGTAAACTCTGTTTGCCTCTGGGATCTCACACCTCTTTCTCAGCACTGCTTTTATCAGCTCTCTTTCATCACTTAAATCATCAGGTATATTTTACGGTTTAAATTTTTCACATTAATAAATTTGCAATATATTAATTTACTTATAGGAGCTGTTTTTACTACAGATAACTTTCACAAGTAAATAATGCTCATGAGATACAGGCCATGAACTGCTGTTGCTGATTCTAAAAGCAGAGCGTGCCCTGAGGAGAACCCTTCTTAAAACTAACAAAGGAATTAGGGATTCTGAAAAGCAGGCCTCCAGCTTTGTTTTCTAAAATGTTAAAAAGTAAAGCAGCAGAGACATCGACCACACACATAAAACAGTTGCCGATTTTAGTCATTGGATTTGCAAGAAGTAAATTTTACTATCGGTTCATTATTTTCTTCATAATAGATGTATTGAGATAAATATGATTTGCCACATCACACATACCACGCATTCAGAGTGGTTTTTCTTAAAATATTTAATATCTTGGCTGTAATAATATTTCAAAAGCAAAGTTTACATTGTGATGTGAATGTGCCAGATTCTCTTTTTTTTTAATTCAATTCACCAAGTACAGAGTGTAAATAAAGGTATTTTTGAGATTTATTTATTTTGAGGGATTCCAGTGAGGAAACATATTTTATAATCTATATATAGAGTATTAGTATTAGTTATCAGATTCCCCAAAATGAACACATTGATTAAAGACATACTTCTGACCAACTTCATCCAAAAAAAAATAAAAATAAGAGGATATGCAGAGTTTGAAAGGTTCGGCTTTCTAGAGCTACGCAACTGACCTGATTACTGACTTCTTAAATTATACAGACCACTCATTTTGTAACTCAGATATCTGGCTTATCTTAGTAACTGTGATAGATTAACCACCTGGAATCTACTTATGTTCAGTATTTTTTTTATAAAACCATTCTACTCAAACACAAAGATTTCTTAATAACATACCAGGTGACAGAAGAGGGGAGGAAAAGGAGTAATGGAGTTGCAAGAAAAATTTACGAGTGTGAAGTTTTCTAACTTGTAGTCTTCACCAAAATCTCCTTCATTATGGAGACCATATTTTTCAGCTAAATGGGGAATGAGAGGGGAATAAAAGTGGTTGTTCTTATTAGTGAGGACAGGCTAAGTTTATGCTGTACTGACAAACAATACTCAAATCTCAATGGCTTAACTCAAGAAAAACTATTCCTCATGTTTCTCATTTATGCAATGCCCACTCTGAGTATGATGATGGAGACGGCTTCAACCACTGCTTCACTATCTGCACCCAAACCCTCCTCCATACTTGCTGCAGCAGGCCGTGGAAGCACAAGAGGAACTCACACGTATAATTAAATGCTTCAGCCCAGAAACGACACTGGTAATCGAATGCCTCATCCCAGAAGTCATTCCACTCACAGCTCATTGGCTTTCCATTTGCCTAGAAGGATAGGAGGTCCACACATTGTTGCAAACACTAGAAGTCCCTATCATGGGGGTCAGAACAGAACTTAACACAGTGTTTTTCCCCATAATAATCGCTGCATAGTGAGTTAACTCCAATTTCAACTCTCCAAATAATTTAGTCTTAATCTGAGTTTTGCATATGTAGCTGAGGACGTGATTCTGCCACCACTGTAATTTGGATATGTCTGGGTACGCCGGAGCTTTAGTGGCACTGACCTACCAAATGTCCACTTGCAAGAGGGATTGAGAGACCAGTGAGGAGAGGACTCATCCTAAGGGAGCAGAAAGTTGGGAAGATTATAGTGTTTCAATAACAGAATGTTAGTCATTAGAGAATAAGGAAGTCTGGGTAATGCTTGGGTGACTATTAGAGTAAGCAAAAGAGTGGCTCTACTGTTAACTCTTGAAAACATTAGGGTACAATCTTCTCTGCTTTGGGTACCCAATTAACAAATACACTGTAACAGACTGCAAGGGGATCTCTTCCAAGCTTTGACCTTGAATAGAACCTGAACTTGACAGAATCAGCAGCAGGAGTTGACATCCCATGGCAATAAATGGTGGTACCCAGAAGAAGCGGCTAGATTGCCAACGACCAGGAAACACAGCAGTGACCAAAAGATCAGGATCAATTTTAAAGTGACAGTGCTAGCAAAAGCAGTATCAGTGGCCCAGCAGATGGGGGCAGTGATACAATAGCATGATACAAAATGGGGCCAAAGCAGAAGGGTGGGAAAGTAGATACTTATCATAGGGTAACTAAGCAGATTTCTTAGTAGTCCCTTGATCAGATCCACCTTAGCAGGCAAGAACACCCATCCCCCAGCTGCTGGGTGTGTTAGTAGCTCATGGTCACAGCTGGCCCCTCTCTAAGAGAACTGCCTCCAGCCAAATGGAAGTTCTTTTGCTCAAGGGATGGGGCCCTCTCAAAATCAGCCTGTTGTCAATAACTGACTGACCCGGGGACATAAAAGGATGCACTGCTTGCCTAGAGGTGGGATCAACTCTCGGTGCTACTCATACTGCAGAGCTCCCTGTGGGATCAGGCGGGGACTACATTGTAACTGAACCGCACATCCATCTCCTGCATTACCTCCTTCTCTCTTTCCTTCTCTATGAGCTGAGGCCATAACAGTCTCTGGTTTTACCATAAGCAGTGAGGAAATGTGAGCAGCTTCTATGGAACACTGAGAATAAAGATACTAGCTTCCTAAAGAGGCAGCATATGCATTGAGATGTGCAGAGTGAAGAAAGGCTTCCCCTTGTCCAAACTTCTGCTCTCATTACTGCTTCAGTTTGGGAAGCTTACCTCTCTCAATGACTGCAAATCTTACCCATCCTCTTAGACCTAGCTTAAGCTTTCATGGAGTCTTTCCAGACCACTCTAACCCACAGTGACATTCTCTGAACTTGCATGCTACTTACTGTTTGCGTCACCAATTTAACAACTGATGCTTCAACTCGTGACATTTCAGCATCTCTTCTAATAATTGATTCTTCTAATATTATGCACCTGCTATGCCAGACACTGACCAACAAAAATAAATAACCTGGTTGTACCTTCCACGAACTGCCTTTAATGGAGAATACAGATATAGAAACCTATTACAACACTTGGAAGTACGTAACGCTGTGAAAATTGCAGATATTTTTACAAGGGCAATATTTTAACTGTTTTGAAAGATGATCAGAGGTTAAGGAGGAATAAAGCATTTCAGATGAAAGCATTAAAAAGTAGTACACGCAAGGAATTAAAAATGATTCATTGGTTACTCAGTGCATACGTTATAAGGAGAAAGAAGAGAATAGGAGAAAATCAGTGTGGAAAAGAAAGTAAGATCTTAAGTGTAAAAGACCGTCTATGTCATGCTAGGATATTTAACTTCTCTCCAGTAGGCAATAAGGAGCCAACAAGTGTTAGTAACCCCAGGATGATGGTTGCTTGTACTGTGGTAAGATTCATATTCCACAAGCCTTACCACCTATGATTTCAGGATAAAGGCAACCTTTCCTTCGGAAAATTATAAAATATCTTAGACATTAAAAAATGTATAGCGTGCAATACGATGATTATCTATGCATGTTCCACTCACCTTAAGAAATAAAACATTTCAACAGTTTCCATTATTTTCCCTCTCCTCAGACAAGACTACTACCTGAATCTGGTGTATTACCATTCCTTCCTTTATTTTCCCCATATTTTCCTTACACATGCTATATATAAGTATACTTCTGCACCTTGCTTTCTTCAATTAAGATCACGTTTGTGAAACTGATGCCTGGTGATATATGAAGCTCAAATTCATTTGCCTTCACTGATATGTAGTGTTCTATTGTGTTGATATAATGCACTTTTTTTTATCCTTTCTCCTACTACCATAGATCTGTTTCCAGTTTAACCACTATAAGTGATGTCATTATGAACGTTATACATGTTTCTTTGTACATATCTGGGAGAGGGGGTATAGAAATGAAATTGCTGGGTCATTTGGTGTATATATCTATAGCTTAAGTCAATATTGCCAAGTTGCCATCTAAAGTGATTGCACAAATTTATACCCCTGCCATCAGAGTATAAATATTCTAATTGCTCTTCATATTTCCCAATACTTTACGTTATTACACTTGATATTTTTAGTATCTCATTGTAGAACTAGCATTTCATCGTGGAACTAGTTGTGGAACTAGTTTACATTTTCCTGACTACCCATGATAATTTTTATGCATTGCCCACTTTTCTAATGGGTTGTTTTTTCTTTCTGATTTATAGGAATTTGTGTTAGATCTATAGGCTACAATTTTCTATTTCAGTCTGAGGGTTTGTTTTCGGTTTTTATTTTCTGTACTTTATTTGATTTTGAGACCCAGGTATTTTTATTTTAATATTGTCATGTATGAAGCTAGTTTTTATATTTGTACTTTTTTGTTTATTTGCTTACAAAATCCTTCTATATTCAAGTTCAGAGAAATGTTTTATATTTTCATCTGTATACTTAAAATATTATTTTTCTCATTTCAGTCTTAACATTTGAATTGTTTTTATATCATCTGAAATAGGGATCATATTTTCTTTCTATGCGGGTTTTGTAATAGGTCTCTTTGTTCTTTTGAAAGCGATTGAGAAATAGAAGTAAAAGTCAGAAAAATGGAACTCAAAATATCACCTTTACTACTAGGAAAAGCTAATTGGGGATTATGATTTTTGATCTCAAGCCAGAGGGGCTTGCTAAAAACTTACTCCTAAATTGGAAATAATTATTGCTATGGTCTGAATGTCTGTATTGCTCCAAAATTCATATGATGAAATCCTAACCCCTAATGTGATGTATTAGGAGATGAGGCCTTTGGAAGTTGATTAGGTCATGAGATTGAGCCTTCATTAATGGGATTAGTCCTCTTATAAACGAGATCCCAGAGAGCTACCCGGCCCCCTTCTGTCATGTGAGCACACAGCTGTCTATGAACCAGGAAGTGGGTTCTAACCAGACACCAAACCTGCAGGCATCTTGATCTTGGACTTCCTGGACTCCAGAACTGTGAGAAATAAGTTTCTGTTGTTCATAAGCCACTCAGTTTATGGTATTTTGTTATGGCAGCCCAAGTGGACTAAAACAGTTATTTATCCAGGCCCTAACTGGCACAGGTAGATCACTATTGGCTTCCTATTTAAGTAGCAGATGCATGTGAAATGAGAGCAGATAAAAAAGTACACTTTCCACAGGCAGGGAGATCCAAAGACAGTAGTGAAGCAGCTGCTTAGCAGAGCAAGCTCCACAACTCCTCTCAAACAAACAAACCAAAATAATCCTTCCTCCTTTCAAGACATGGAGTCAATAAAGTGTAGGAAAAGAAGCTAGAGTCCTTTTAAATGAAGATTCTCATGTGGAAGCATAAGAAGGGAAGGATAAGAATCTTTCCCCCTTAGTATCTGAAATAACAAAGGGCACGTGAATCCTGAAACCATGCAAATATGGGAGGGAGGGGGAGCCATGCTACACCATGTAAAAAACTAAAGTGAAGTCAAACAGAAATTAGGTTGGACAAACAGAGATAGGCCTTTTCAAGTTGGAGAGAGTAAACTCACTTTTGGATTTCTAGTTCCGGTTCTACTGTGGCCTGCTGGCACTATCTTTCTCCTTTTTGGATGACTGCGTTTGCCTATTTAATCCTTACCATAGCTTGTGCTTTTCTCCACTTCCTGGAGTGAATTTATGTTTCTTGCAATCATACAATCCAAAACTAGATTACAACAAAGAAAGAGAAAGAGAGAAAAAAACAAACAAAAACAGAGTAGAAAGATACTTACATCCATGAAATATAATTACCAGACTTTTACAGAAGTTTCTAGATTATGGTTATTTTCTATCCATCATTTTGTCGCAATACCATTACACACAGCAACTTCCATATTAAATGACTCATGAACTTTTCCCAATTATACTTAAGTTTCTGTCAATTGTGTCCTATTTTTAAATGTAAATAAAATGTCTTAATGTAAAAAATATTTAAAATAATATTACAGAAAACACATAAGTAAAAAATATATATGTAAATGACAGAAATCACGATTAAATGGAAAAGACAAGTATGATAATAGAATTCACTAGATTTCAGTTTTTAAAATTTTCTACAGAAGTAAAAGTTTGGATTCCCCTTTGAAGACAAATTACACATCTAATTAAAGAAAAACACTTAAAATGGGACTTTGGGTTATGCAAAGGTAAAAAACAGACTTTATTCTGCAATGACACTTCAAGAAAATGAGCAGAAAAAAAAAAAGAAAAGAAAATGAGCAGAAATTAGCTAAGGTAAAAATTTCCAACTAAAATGTATTCTTGGAGCAAAATCTCACTAAAGACAGCATTTTGTAGACAGTGAGAGAGTGACTTGGACTATTACTGCTTGAATGTTAAGAAAAACTGTGTATGAACTGTGATGTCTGGAGAAGTTGGGAAAACACATTTTACCCAAAGTGTAACAACACAAGAGTACCAGACATTCATGCTTGGAATAATCACTCTAAGGTATTACCTACGTGAATATATCTGCTATAAAAATTGGATAGTTTAAAATTTTATTTCTTAAAAGAGTTAAAATGTCAAAAACAACAAAAGGGCCAGAATGGCAAAAAAAACTCAACCTATTTTAAAAGGTGAGTAAAAATACTTGACCTAGTGTCTCTCATGAGTAAATTGTTATATAAAAGAATATTTGATAGAAAGATAATACATCATTAACAACTGGATTTATTCTAGTAAGGCAGGAGTGTTTTAACATTGAAAAATAAATTAGGGGGCTTCCCTGGTGGCGCAGTGGTTGAGAGTCCGCCTGCCGATGCAGGGCACGCGGGTTCGTGCCCCGGCCTGGGAGGATCCCGCGTGCCGTGGAGTGGCTGGGCCCGTGAGCCATGGCCGCTGAGCCTGCGCGTCCGGACCCTGTGCTCCGCAACGGGAGAGGCCACAACAGTGAGAGGCCCGCGTACAGCAAAAATAAATAAATAAATAAATAAATTAGTGTTCATACACGTTAGCAGAAGAAAAGAAGAATTGCGTGATCCTCTTAATACATGCAAAGAAAACATTTCAGATAATTCAATATCAATTTACAATACAAATTCTTAAACTGGATATAGAATGGAACTTTCTAAACAGCATAGAATGTTCAAAAATTCTTATTAAAATTTTGTACTTTATAATGAAATATTGAAAATTTTCCCCTGAGACCAGTAATAAGACGATTCTTATTACTTATCTGCTATTGCCACTTTTATTCAGTACAGTACTAAAAGGAGTTGCCAGTACAAAGCATTAAAAATAAAGGCAAAATAATTCATTATTTTCAGATGACTTGATATTATACACAAAAAATAGCAAAAACAAAACAAAAGAAAAACAATCTACACTCAAACCATTTGAATTAAAAAGTAAATTGGGCAAAATCTCTAGATACAAGATTAGTGTACAAAATCAATTGCATTTTATCTTCCAAAATAAAGATAGAAAATAAAAAATTTAAAACAAAACCACTTATAATAATACCTGAAAAATAACTTTGATGGAAGTAAATCTGACAAAAAATATGCAAGTACAAAGCATTACTGAGAGAAATCAAACTGGATGTAAAAAGATATAGGAATATACCATGGTCATAAATTGTAAAACTCAATATTGTAAAAATGTAACTTCTGTGTCTATCCAATTGATCCATAAATACAATAAAAGTTTCAGGGCTTCCCTGGTGGCACAGTGGTTGAGAGTCCGCCTGCAGATGCAGGGGACACGGGTTTGTGCCCCAGTCTGGGAGGATCCCACATGCTGCGGAGCGGCTGGGCCCGTGAGCCATGGCTGCTGAGCCTGCACATCCGGAGCCTGTGCTCCGCAACAGGAGAGGCCACAACAGTGGAGAGACCCACGCACCGGAAAAAAAAAAAAAAAAAAAACAAAGTTTCAGTGCTTTTTTGGTATAAATTGAGAGCTTGATTCTAAAATTTATGTGAAAGTGAAAAAGGTCGAGAATAGCCAAGACAAACTGGAAGAACAACAAAGCTGGAGAAATTCCACTGACAGACTGCTAGACATTAAAAATCTACAGAAATTAAGGCAGTGTGACTTTGGAACAAGGATAGACAAATAGATCTGTGAAGCAGAACTGAAAATCCAGTCATCTGATTTATGACACAATGATACTGCTGTACAGGGGGGAAAAGACAGTCTTTTCCAGAAAAGAGGGACTTTTCAATATGGGTGCTGGATCAATTAGATATCCATATAAAAAAATAATAATAAAATTTGATCCTTGTCTCACACCATACGAAACAACCAATCTCAGATGGATTGTAGATTTAAATGTGAAATGCAAAACACTAAAGCTTTCATAAAGAAACAGGAGAATATTTTCATGACCTGAGGTAGGCAAGTATTTCTTAAATAGGATTCTAAAAAGGCTAAAGAAGAGGGGAAGAAATGATAAACTAGACTATGCTAAAACAATTGCCGTTCCTCAAAAGAAAAAGACACCATTACAAAACTAAAGGGTAATCTATACAGTAAGCATAAAAATATTTTTATAAGTGTATTGTCAAAGAATGTGTATAACTCCTACAAATCAGTAAGAAAAATATAAACAACACAATAGAACGATAGGCAAAAGACTTGAAAAAGCAACTCGCAAAAGAAACTATTCAAATGTCTCCTAAATACTTAAAAAGGGGCTTTAAGAGTCACCAGGTAAACACAAGTTAAAACTGAAAAGAGACACAATGCACACTCACCAATATAACACATTTTTAAAAGACACCAAATGTTGCAGAAGATATGAATCAAGTGGTACTCTTATTGCTTAGCAGAAATTACTCAAGCTACTAAAGCCATGTATCCAATAATCCCTCAATTCTGTTCTTAGACTTGTACCCAAGATAAAGGCACTCATGTGTCTACCAAAAGACAATGACAATGTTCATGACAATGTTCAAGCAATAGCTTTCAAATAGGGATATCAAATGTCTATAACAGTAGAATAGATGAATCAATTATGGTACATTGATACAACAGATAACTACACAGTGATGAGAAAAAGAACATTGACTATAGCAACCACATGTATGCATCTCACATGCATATGTGAAGTGAAAGAATAAGACATAAAAATCTTAATCATAATAATACAGCACATAACAATCTTTGCTGTATGATGCCACTTATATCAAGTTAAAAAAATCAGGATAGTGGTTATCTTTGGGGATTAATGGTTAGAAGGAAGAAAAAAGGAGTTTTCTGGGTGCAAATCATGGTTTGTTTCCTCACCTGGGTGCAGGGTCCACACAGAAGTCATCATTTTGTGGAAAAAAAATCATCAAGCTGTACATATGATTGGTATATTTTCCTACATATATTTTACATTCTAAAAATAAGTTAACTTCAAAGTATTTTCCAAAGATCCATATTCAAGTGATTCTAAATGCTAACATTCACAATGATTCAGAGTTGAATATTTCTTTTGGAAAATCCTTGGGAAATATCCCAACCCTCAATGAGAAACAGAAACAATTCCTGCTGTAAGCATTCTTTTTGGCCAAGTATACCACAGTGAAAATAAAACGCCAACTCTCATGTGAATTCACTATAGCTTGAGGGAAAATGAACTGGAGGCACTGGTGAAGTTCAAGCGCATTTTTCTCATCTGAAGGTCTCAAAGTTGACTTTTGCTTTACCATTTCCTAAGTGGAACTTTCTAAGTGCACGTTCATGCCTGCGCACGCAGCACTCTTACAATGACCAGATTCCCTTGCAGAGAGATCATGATTTACCAGCACACCTCTTCTAGGAGTCTCATGTTCCTGCCTAGATCTTTCCTTGGATGATTTTTCAATGCTTACTAATAAATTTCCTTACAACTAAAGAACTGATTCCATTGTGCTGTGTTTTTTTCTTTAATGTTACTGGCATATTTATCAACTGGAGGTATAGGTGAGAGGCTTAAAGGTATAATTAGTTTTTCTCTCATCTAAATTAAATGAAAATAGTATAATGAGGTTTGGGGACAATATTCTCTTAATTAAAGGGAGCCATCAAAGATCTCATTAGTTATTCCTAGCATTGAGTTAACATATTTAAATTGACTAAACCTTTCTGATGCAGAGAAAATATGACATCAAGGCAGGTAAGTTATGGTTGGAACATCCCACTAGTCTAGGGGGAGGTGCAACCTGACTTGATTCTAGACATACTATGGTTAAGCACAGCTCATCTGGAACTATCAAGAATGTTCTCAAGAAAGATGGCATTTTCTCCTTGCACATCATTATTTGTCTCCAAGTTGAATTCAGATTGGGTTCTTTAGCATTTTAGAACATTTTTACAAAAATAGATAAATTCCAAGATAACATTTATAAAAATGTTTAAGCATTTCAGTTAGTTTATAAAAAAAACCTTTTCAACATTCCAATAGCTCTTTTCTACATATTTTGGATATAATTGGTTAGTAGAAGGCTCTGAAAGTTTGAGTTATTTTTCATGATAGTTATGGGTTAACTTTAAACTTATATAAATGAATCTGAAATTATCATAAAATATTTTCTTGGCCTTTTGTTATTTGAGATGTTTTTAAAGATATGCATACTTGCTAAAATGATTTCTGAAGCACTTTAGTACAAAGTAGAAAACAAAAAATCTTTTTCACCTGTTTAACAAATCACAAGGGCAATTATTTTCTTCTCAATGCTGAAGCACTAGTGTATAAAATACTCAACTCACTAACTCTAGAGGTACTACATGTACAAAAGGAACTAATTTAGCCTTTTTTAGGCAAAACATTTGTACAATTCCATAGAGAAACTTAACACAGGAGAGAACCACGCAGTCCAGGAAGTGGGTATATAGCTAAGGAGACTCATTTACTTATTCATTTATTCAATGTCTAACCGTGTCCTCTCAACAGATATAAAAAGGAGAGAACCAAAATCTATGTTCTCAGTGGGAGACAGACGTGCAAATAATCAAGTCCAGTACATTCCCCTAAGGCTGTGGAGGTACAACCATCAAGTGCACTGGGAGGGTGTGAAGAACAGCAGTCTCTGGGCATCAGCAAAGCTTTTCATGGAGGGTTGTCAGTGTAACTCCAAGTCAGTGATATCTCAGGGAGTCCTACCTGGGGCTTGGGTTCTCCTCAGGCTCCTCCTTGATGACCTTCAGAGTACAATGAAGTACACTCACACCTCTGGAGTGGCCCCAAAACAACTTGTTCATTAAGCCCTCCAGCTTCTACCTGCATCAGCAGCAGACATACCAGGAAGCCTCAAAACAGATTAACTTACAGGTATTGTGTGCTTGAGCAATCATCTCAGTTCACCCTTATGGGAAATTACACTGTGACTTAAGTGGAGTTACAGAGCCAGAAATAGATGAGGTTTCTTTCTTATAGTAAAATTTAGGGCAATCAAGTGTATAAAATTATACGTTTCCTTCAACAGCCTTTGTCTAGCATCATTGCTCTGATTCAAAAGTGAATGTCATGTTTAGATACCATGCTCCCACTACTGGCAGTTTCCACCCCTGAGTAACCACAGAAGAATTAAGGAATTAAACCTAGCTTAGGACATTATATCAATGCATGCACAATATTTTTTTCCTATTAGAATTAGTACAACCCAATCAAAAACTGGGCAGAAGACCTAAATAAACATTTCTCCAAAGACAACATACAGATGGCCAATAGCCACATGAAAAGATGCTCAACACTGCTAATTATTAGAGAAATGTAAATCAAAACTACAATGAGTTATCACCTCACACTGGTCAGAATGGCCATCATCAAAAAATCTAAGAACAGTAAATGCTAGAGAAGGTGTGGAGAAAAGGGAACCCTCCTACACTGTTGGTGGGAATGTAAATTGGTGCAGCCACTATGGAGCACAGTATGGAGGTACCCTAAAAAACTAAAAGTAGAGCTACCATAGGATCCAGCAATCCCACTCCTGGACATGTATCTGGAGAAAACCATGGTTCAAAAGGATACATGCACTCCAATGTTCATTGCAGCACTGTTCACAATAGCCACGACATGGAAGCAACTTAAATGTCCATCGACAGATGAATGGATAAAGGTGTCGTGCATATATACAACAGAATATTACTCAGCCATTAAAAAAGAATGAAATAATGCCATTTGCAGCAACCTGGATGGACCTGGAGATTATTATACTGAGTGAAGTAAGTCAGAAAGAGAAAGACAAATATCATATGATATCACTTATTATGTGGAATCTAAAAACAATGATACAAATGAACTTATTTACAAAACAGAAATAGACTCACAGACTTAGAGAATGAACTTATGGTTACCAGGGGGCAAGGGAGAGTGGGAGGGATAGATTGGGATTTTGGGATTGACATGTACACACTGCTATATTTAAAATAGAAAATCAACAAGGACCTACTGTCAAAATACATATATAAATAAATAATGCTCTAGGTAAAATATCTCTTTTAATCTTACCTATATGGTAAGAATTATCCAGCTTTATAGTTGGAAACTGAGATTCAAAGAGGTTACATACTTTCCCAAACTCACACACAAAGATAGTAAATTACAGATCTTGAATTTGAACTGAGTTCTATTTGGCTGTAAAAACCACATGCTCTTTCCTAAGTAGTGCAGAGTCTATGACAGAGTTTGCCTTTCTGAGATCAATAGATTACGAACCTCAGAAACACCTGGGCTGCCTGTGGCACGTGGGCCCTAGATCTCGCAGGCTTCAGTAGTTGTAGCGTTCAGGCTCAGTAGTTGTGGCACATGGGCTTAACTGCTCTGCGGCATGTGGTATCTTCCCGGATCAGGCCTCGAACCCGTTTCCCCTGCATTGGCAGGTGGATTCTTAACCACTGCGTCACCACGGAAGTCCCCACAATACGTATTTTAAAAAAATGAAATCATATTGGGTAGTAGTGAATAGTGATTATATTTTATATATATATATTCATTACAATCAATAGTCAGTAGCTGCAGTCAAAGTGCTTTGCCAAATAACCAGCCAAGTAAGATGTAGAGTTGGATTTGAAATCCAATTTGCTCATTTCCAAGTTACATAAACACCTGTGCTCTTTCGGCTACCCCCCACAAAGCTGCCTTCTCCTCTCAGAAAAGAAGGGAGAGGAGACTCATGTGAGTTGAAGTACCCAAATATCTTTGTAGAAGTAGAAGAGAATAAAACAATATTAAGTTGGACTTTGGATTTTTGAGCTCCGATAAATATCATTTCCCTGCAATAAACGTAAACAAACACACAAATAAATAAGGCCATCCCAGTGCCAGAACAGAGCCAGTCATCATAGAATTAATTCTTCAGTAAGACACACCACAGCACATTTTCACTGAGCTACTGTGCGAGGAGAAAGGATTACCTTAGGATTCCCGGAATCTGGGCATGGTGAGATAGAACAGGACAACCCAGGTGTGGGGGTACTTCAAAACACTGCTTCCAGCCACGTAGGGCAGCTGTAACTTCTGGACAACAATAGCAGGAGATGAAGCAGCTTGGCATGTGGATTGAGCAACGGGTTAAGGACCTTGGCAAGGCCACTAACAAATTCCGCAATAAGTGCATACGGCTGAAAATTCAAGAAAATGATTCACATGGGCACAGGTAGAAAGGCGTGTTCAGGATTCCTAGTCTGGTCTGTTGAGTCATCCACAAAATTTCCCACAAAACAGTTGTTATCCTGCGGCCCTTTATTTGAGTAAGAGGCACAGAAATGTGTGGTGGAATCAGAATTTGGGAAATGATAAACACTTAACAACTTCCAAGAAACTTGAAGGATCATGGTATGCAAACTGAGTGCTTAGCAGGTAAGAAAACTGAGACCCAGTTGTCTAGAGTCACAAGGAGTCTCAGTGAGCACTTAGCCAAAAACTCAGGTCTCAGTTCTATTGGGTTCTTTGCTTGGTTCACGATGTTATTATTCTGGTCAGAGAATGGAGAATGGAATGTTCTTGCTTATTAAATAAAAGTCATTAAGTGGTTAACGCTAGGTCCATACAATGACCATATCCCTAATTTTCAAAAGAATGAAACGAAGCCACACTGAATCTTAAAGTTGCCTTGAATAAAATGGAAATTGTTAGGATGTTGCAGGACATCCCGGCCACCTTTGAGATGATCATAGGTCCACAGTGGACTGTACACATCTTTCTCATATAACGACTAATTGAATAAATTATTCTAATATCGCCAGTTTTAAATACTTAGAAACTATTTCAGTTTAACTCTTTTTGAAAAGAAGGTGAAATCTAAGTAATACTTTCCTGTGTATTTTGTCACTTCCATCAGGTCTTTCAAATGTGACTTTTCAGTGACATCCTCTTTGTTTTGGTTTTTATTTTAATTAAAGTATAGTTGATTTACAGTATTGTTTGTCTGAGGTATACAACATAGATTCAACATTTTTATAGATTACATTCCATTTAAAGTTATAAAGTGTTGGCTCTATTCCCTGTGCTGTGCAGTATAACCTTGTAGCTTATTTACTATATTACAGTGAGGTCTTTGAACACTTTAAAGCTGCAAACCACATGTCATAGTACCCACCCCTGAGGCACTTACTGTTCCCTCTGCGCTTAATTTTGTCTCCAAGACAGTTAACACAACCTAACAGATGATAATTTACCCTTTGTTATCATTCCCTAACTAGAATAAAGGCTCTAAGAGAGCAGGAATTGCTTTGTACCCCCAACAGCGGAGTAGCTAGCACATTATAGGTGCTTAGCAAATATTTGTTGAATGCATGAATGAATATAAAAATTCAAAAAATGTTTTAAAATGTCTATTACACATAGCCTGAAATTTAAAATAAGTATATTCGATATATCTTTTAAAAAACTATACAGAGTGAAGTAAGTCAGAAAGAAAAAGACAAATACCGTATGCTAACACATATATATGGAATTTAAGAAAAAAAAAATGTCATGAAGAACCTAGGGGCAAGACAGGAATAAAGACACAGACCTATTGGAGAACGGACTTGAGGATATGGGGAGGAGGAAGGGTGAGCTGTGACAGGGCGAGAGAGAGTCATGGACATATACACACTAACAAACGTAAGGTAGATAGCTAGTGGGAAGCAGCCGCATGGCACAGGGATATCCGCTCGGTGCTTTGTGACCGCCTGGAGGGGTGGGATAGGGAGGGTGGGAGGGAGGGAGACGCAAGAGGGAAGAGATATGGGAACATATGTATATGTATAACTGATTCACTTTGTTATAAAGCAGAAACTAACACACCATTGTAAAGCAACTATACCCCAATAAAGATGTTAAAAAAAAAACCAAAACTATAGTCTTTTCCAGCTTCATACAGACTGAACATTTGGAATCTAAATAAATTTTAGATAAATGTTGATCTAAATTTGATTTTTTTTGCTTTTCTTCAGAATGTGTATTACAAAGTAAGGTACGGGCTTTAATAACAAACAAAAAACAAAGAAAACACCAAATGACAAATCTAAAAGAGCAATTTGATCTAGTTTTCAGGCAGTTAGGTTTCATAACATTAGGTGATATTAAACAAGTCCATCACGTGTTTGTTTAAAATTTGAGTTTTATTTCATGTTTTTCCTTCATGGATGTACAAGAGATTCTATTCCTCCTAAATGACATTATTAAACTTTTTAGAAATCATCAGATATTCTATACTAATTTAGCTCTTTCCTCGAAGAAATTTGTTTTTCTTCTCCTTTAAAACATAAGAGGACACACTGAACAATCTAGAACAATCTTGATATAGTCACTCTGTGTGGATCTGTATAGAAATCGCATTTAAAAACAATGATGATATCTGTAACATTGTGAAAATTAACAGGGGTGCATTCTGTGCCCTCCTAGTCAGCATGATCCAGGTCTCATGGCATGTTTCTCAGTTTGCCTCAACCCTAACCCAGAAACTCTGTGCCAGCTTTATTGTCCAGCTGTGTGTTCTCAAAAAACTCATTTTAAAACATCTCAGCTACAAAACACAGCTAAACAAAACATCTCCTATGAATTCTGCCAGACTCTGAATCATCTAATGTACATGAGTTAAAACATAGATCTGGGAGCCCAGGATATTATAATGTCAACTGGTGGAGGCAATGGAGTTGGGGTAGGGTGGGAGTTGCTCCTCTTGTCTCCTCCCCAGCCCTTCATTTCTTTGACTATTGGTTGAGATCAACAGTGCTCCTTAGAGCTGGTGTTGCTTTATCCCTATAGGGTGTTTTGGGGGCTTTCAGCTGATGCCAATGTAGAAATACAGCAGGCAGATTTCTTAGCATTTTCTATGAAGATATATATATATATATATATATATATATATATATATATGCAATTTAAGAAGTTCCTGCAAATTGAATTCATTCTTAGAACAAAACCTAGCTAATATAAGTTATTCTTAATATTGGTTCTAGAAATAAAAACATAATCCCCCTCACTCTAATAATTTAGAGAGTGAGCTGGAAATTCAGCTGGGGAGAATTATATCCTCATCCAAAGTCTGAACTCAAGAAATGGACTCACTATATAATTGTTTAATTAATCTTATTTTAACCATCATTCTTCTCAGAAAGCATTTCAAATGAAAAACGAATCATGTGCAAAAGATCTTATAACGTGGCTGAATGCAAAACCTATGCTGCTAGAAAAATATTGACAAGAGATGTGGAAGTTTTAATAGATATTATTCCTACAAACCCATTGGTTATATGTAAATCATTAAATAGATTCATAAATACAGAATTAATCTATAATTTTAGTCCCTCTGCCAAAATGAACTTTTTATTTAGATTTCATTTTTAATAAGGTGAGGATGTGATCTGAAAAGAGTCTTATCGACAAAGAGTGCCTGCCACTTATGATAACATCAGGGGAAAGAGTCCCTCTCTGCCTATTTGCTTAGTTCTAGAAACTGCTGAAAGACAGTGATGGCAGTTGTGTTCACCAAAATAGCCCTCCTTGTGGATAAAGTGCATTTTTCTTTCTGGGTCCTTGGATTTCAGTGGACCTTTGTACTGGTGAGCTTAGTTGACACCAGGGATGCAGAACCACCAATGCAACAAAGGCTGAACAGGGAACATTAGATGGTGTGTACCTAACAGTGATGCCCTTTGTTAATAGCCTACCCTGGTCAAAAAAAAAGGGGGGGGATTCCTTTTGGTCTGAGTATGATTTCCCTGTATTTTTCGTCACTGTAACAATAAGCAGGGCTGCTCTTTGGGATGATTAAGCATCCTTTGGAGTGATCATGCATGGGTAGAAAGACATTGTCATAAAAGGTGAAATGCAGGCCCCAAATCACTGATTTTGATTATTATAAAGAATATAACCTAAAGTCTCCTGAATGATCTACTTATACAATTATATCATCATAAAAAAAGAATTTTATTTCCAAAATATACAAACAGCTCAGGCAGCTCAATGTCAAAAAAACAAGCAAACCAATCAAAAATGGGCAGAAGAGCTAAATAGACATTTCTCCAAAAAAGACATACAGATGGTCAAAAGGCACATGAAAAGATGCTCAACATCACTAATAATTAGAAAAATGAAAATCAAAACTACAATGAGTTATCACCTCACACTAGTCAGAATGGCCATCATGAAAAAGTCTACAAACAATAAATGCTGGAGAGGGTGTGGAGAAAAAGGAACACTCCTACAGTGTTGGTAGGAATGTAAATTGGTATAACCACTATGGAGAACGTATGCAGGGTCCTTAAAACCTAAAAATAGAACTACCATATGATCCAGCAATCCCACTCCTGGGCATATATCTGGAGAAAACCCTAATTCAAAAAGATACATGCACCCCATTGTTCATTTCAGCATTATTTACGATAGCCAGGACATAGAAGCAACCAAAATGTCTATTGACAGAGGAACGGATAAAGATGTGGTACATATATACAATGCAGTATTACACAGCCATAAAAAAGAATGAAATAATGCCATTTGCAGCAACATAGGTGGAACTAGAGATTATCTGGCTGAGTGAAGTTAGTCAGACAGAGAAAGACAAATGATATATCACTTAGATGTGGAATCTAAAAAAAAATGATACAAATGAACTTATTTACAAAACAGAAATAGACTGACAGACTTCAAAAACAAATTTATGGTTACCAAAGGGGAAAGGTGGTGGTGGGGAACAAATTAGTAGTTTGGGATTAACATATACACACTACTATACATAAAATAGATAATCAATAAGGACCTACTGTATAGCACAGGGAACTCTATTCAATATTCTGTAACAACCTGTATGAGAAAAGAATCTGAAAAAGAATGGAGATAGATATATATATAGATATATATATATATATATATATAACTGAATCACTTTGCTGTACACCTGAAACTAACACAACATTGTAAATCAACTATACTCCAATATAAAATAAAATTTTTTTTAAAGTCTCCTGAATGATCTAGCTATAAAATTATATCATCATAAAAAAGAACTTTATAAATATTTATGCCAGGTTTTTCATTTTCTTCTCCTACTGTACTAGCTACATTCTTTTATGAAGCTCAATAAAAGAGACAGAGACAATCCCTAACTAATTTTACTGTATTATCACATAAAAATAATAACCATTAGTACTTATAAATTTTTATTTAAGATTTTATATGTGGCAAATACAAGACTAGGTTTATACATGTTCAATGGACATAAGAAAAATGTATATTCTCTGTTTGAAGTGTGTAGGCGCTATCAAACTTATTGATTGTACTGGTAAATTTCATGATAGCCTTTCTTATTGTTTATTTACTGATGTGTCCATTTAAGAAGAATTATTAAAATCATTCAATAAGATGCCAGGATATAAAATGAATATATATAATGTAATTTAAAATGTAACATAATAAAACAATAACAACACTTTATGTTTAAAAAATTTTACCAAAATACATAAAACAAGATGAGAATAAACTGAAAGCACCCCATGTTTTTGAATGGGAAATTTAATATTATTAAAGATTCTATTTTCTCCAAACTAAATGTATCAAATTTAATGTTATTTCAATTAGATTGGCGGGTTTTCTTTTTTAAATTAATAAGATCTATTTGATTAAAGTAATTCAGTCACTGATCCTTGGTATATTATTTCTCAATTGCAAATGGTAGATGACACTTTTAACGTGTTTTTAAATCTCACTTTATAAACAATGTATTAGGAGGCCTTTGATGGAGATCACAGACATACATGCTCAGGACAAAAAGAGAAAGGAAAAGACAGGAAAAGTAGTGCTATATACTACATAGATACACCCAAACTATAGACACCTATTGAACTGTACCCCAAATCTCCCCTTGCTCTGATATTGGGATACAGAATTGGGGCCACACATGGACACTTCAAACATGAAGTGTTACATGATTAATTTTTCTCCAGGTAACTCCCGATCTCTTAGATCAATATATTTCAGTTAGGCTTATCCCACAGTCACACCCCATTTCTGAATCCTGAACTGAGTGCAGTTGAGCCTTAAAGAGGATCACCAGGTACAGTGACTCATTTGATAAATCACTTATAACCCTTTTTGGTGGTGAGTTAAAGCTGGCCTTAGATCAGCTGCTAAACGGCAGTAAAGACTGGTTAACAATGTGCTTCTACCCCATCCTTTCCAAGTCTAATAAAAGCCCTATGGTGTTACTCAGGAAAATGCAGTACCGCATAAAGTCTATGCAAACCACATTTTACGAATGACAGAAAAAAAAAAGAAGAAGAAAATAAGCGCATTTTGAGTAATTGAAAGTAAAACAAGAAAGATACAAAAGCAAATACTTTATAAACAGCATGATGGAATATTTCAGGAGTCTGGAAAAGGAGAAAGGGTGAGTCTAAAATAATTTTGGTATGCAGTTTAGAGGTCCATTAAAAAAAAAAGGTAGTTACAAAAGTGTTCCCTTTCAATGAGAGTTCAGATCCCATTTCAAAACATACACATTACTCGGGTAAAATGAAAATCATCAGAAACTATATTTGAGCTTAAAGCTCTACGGAGAACAATATAATATTAATTTACCCAACACATAAATTTCTAAATATGTGCATATAATTTGCTTTTGAGCGCTGAATAAGAAGGATAATGAGAAAGGATAGACGGCCAATAGAAGTCAGTGTTTAATATCTTCACTGTGAAGATGCAGATGCTGATTTGACCGACTGTCCTTGCTGGAGTGGGAGGAAACAAGAGGAGTGGAGAGGGTTTTCGTGGCCTGCACGCCCGAGCATCCCATTTCTGTCTGGTTTGGTGCATGAAAAGAATCACGGAAAGAGAATAGGAAGGGAAGTGGATTTCTTTAGTCCCCTGAGTTCTTCAGTTTAGAGCAGAGGCAGAGGAAAGATGTGATAAAGTTTTGTCACTCAGCATTTACCTCTGCTCAACAGCCCACTAGAGCCCTGAAAGCCCTGCTTGCATTCCTGCCGTGGAGATGCTTAATGCAAATTGCAAGGCTTGGTCCCACAGTCAGTGCAGACCAAAGAGCGATGCTCAGGGAAGACTTCTGACAAGACAAGGCAGCTACAGCTTTTCCCTCAAATTAAAGAAATATTAGGGAGGATGTTTGGAAAGATAAATGTTCCTGCTTTCCATTTGGATATGTTTGCTTCAAAAATGACTGCAAATACTGTCTCTTATTTTATGTCTCGTCTGGAGCAACTGGGCACTTCAGATACTGATTAGCATTTTTACAGTGAGGTGCTTTCTAGAATACGTGACTTCATCATTGGTGCCAGCTGGAAAGGCACTGCTGCCAGGACCACCATGTACTGATGGCTCAGGGTAAGAGCAGGCACAGGCCCACAGCATGGGGGTGCAAAGTGCAGCCACTTTTTCTAGCCAGCTCCAACAGAGTGCTTTAAATGTTAGTGAATTTTACCTCCGAATTCTCATTTCTGGCTCCTCTTGAAAAAAATCTGAAGACTAGGCAACACTAAGCCTGTCTTCATCCTTGATGAAACAGACTACAGCTTCTCAGTGGCTGCCTCTCTAGTGAGGCCATGTTCCACTATTCTCACCAGTAAGCAAGGTCTCACCTTCAGTCCACTTCACCCCATCTGGCCCTAGAAGAATATGAAATTGCAAAATGAAACTCTGACATATCTAATGTGCTATATGTAACACTAGATCGTATTACAGGTCCTACCTCTATGGACTCCACCTCTGAGTGACTATTAAGTCATTCCTTCATGAATGAATATGCCACATTGCCTTTAATTAACCGATGGAAACACTCAATGGTACTTCCTCTGTGATCCACAAGATGAAGGGATTACACTATAAACTTGTAAAAAACAGAAAACCAAAAGCCTTGTCTGAGCTCTCACGGCAATTACAGTACAAACCACATTAGTTATTTAGCTCTTAATCATAAACTATTTCATGTGTCTTTTCCCCTCTTTTATGTATATTTATCTTGTTTCCCCAATAAAAGTGCAGCTCATCAAAGATCAGGATGTTTGTCTTTTATGTCTTTACAATCTCCCATGCTGTTTCGTACGCAGTAATAATGCAATAAGTGCATACTTGTTGATTTAAAACGTGATATGAAGCAGAAGCTTCCCAGTACCCTTCAACAGTCATGATGTTGTAATATCTGAGACCATCTGCCTCTGCCCTCTCTTCCTTTATAGGAATAATCCCAGGCTGAATCACACAAAGCAATGCCAACTAATTTTTCTAGATGTGCCTTCTATTGGCTTCTTTACCTCGAATCACACAGAAGGCTCCTTTGAAGCAGGTCCTGCCAGAGACTCGATAGTGATCAGGGCTGTGATCACAGTGAGTATGCAGCCCTGGAACCCAGCACTGGTTACTGGCACTTACATGTTCACACCAGGCCCTGCCAAACCACATGTGCTCCAGGCCAAGAAGCTTCCCCTCAAACACAGTGCTGACTGGCCGGCTGCTCACTCAAGGAGATGAATCAAGAGCCCTAAAGGCAAGTTATAAACTCCTTTCTTCTTGGCATAGACTGTAGACCAGCAGGGTCCAAATTGATTCCACAAACATAGATAATTATCTTAAGTGAATGCACCCAGACTCTTACTGTCTGAACTCACAGTGGGTTTAGGCAATATGCCTCCCATAAATATGACATGATGAGGTGGGCAAGTGGGTCTCAGAAATTTGGATTTTTTCCTGATATTTTCTTTATGTTTGCCTCATCTTGTGGCATAAAGCAACTGAGGAATAACTGTTGGATGAACTGTTTACATCATCACAAATAGTTAACGAGACTTAAATGGAATCTAAATCCTCCTACCAGAAAAAAGAATGGTCAGCTTTAGAGAAGGCAAATGGCTGCTGGTGAAAAAAATCGTAACTACATTCATACATAATTTAGAACAAGATGATTTGAAAATCAAAATGTTATCGTTTTACCATAAGTGAAAACAAGGAAGATTATACTTGACATTCTCCCTTACTGCATGGATCTATTGTATTATGGAGTTTCTGATGGGATGTTAGCAATGATGTTTTAATGTGGTTTGATCATATCAGATTATCATATGAAGCGATAATCAGTTTAGTAGGTCAGGAATTAATAGACCAAAGGAGGAAATGTCTATGTGGACCTGGTTCCCATCATTCCTTTGCCCTACTTGACCCACCAGTGGAAATTCTTTTATGGTTCTATAAGGTAGCTTATGGATAGAAAAGAAACAGGAAGAAAGGACCAGACCTCACATGCAATTGCATCCCCTGGGTTATGAGGAATGCTAAACAGCATTTGTTAATAGTAGGAATACTATTCTTTCATTTCCTACAAAACTGCTTCTTGACCTCAGCCCAAATTCTGCCTCCTTCCAGGAGCCTCCTTTCACCATCCCTTCTAAACTTTGCTCCTCCACTCACCCCATTCTTGCTCCTAGTTTAACCTATTTTATTATCTTCTTAGCACTTACATTCTGAAGTAACTTATATTTTTTTTACTTGTCTATATTCTGCCATTTCATCCACTGTAAGTTCCAAGACACTAGAAACATCTTCTGCCATATTAACTACATAGAAGGTGCTCAATAAATATTTGCTAAAAAATTAATGAACAAATGAACATTTAATATTTTCAAATTATCAAAGCGACCATAACAAAATGTAAAGACAGGTTCTTTATTTCCAAGGATATATGCCTGAAGTATTTTTGAGCATCAGCTCACCCCTGATTCCACTTCTGAACATTGCTCCATTTCTTAGCTACCCCATCCCAAGCGAGGGATGCTGTGGGAGAGGGAGACATGGGAGGTTCAGCGTAAGTTTGAAGTAAGGGATACCAGTATGTCTTTCACAACGTTTTTTTTCTATTTGGTAACAAAAAAAGCAGAAGTTAGATATTTTGTTTTGTTGACCGCAGAAAACTACTGATGACCTCAGCTAAAAGACTACATTCTTCAGACTCCCTTGAGAGAGCTGCCAAGCAGAAGTCATTGTTTCTTCCAGGAATGCCCTTTGCAGTAGGTTGACTCAGCTTGGAAGGGGGCACTTTTACCCTTTCCACCTTCGTCTTCTTCATTCCACAGAAAAGACAGATATAATGGCTAGAACTCACATGCGCAGTGTTAAGGATAGAGACCACAAAAATAAGGGTGATGAGAGACAGGGGTCTGGCCCATTGATGACATCATGAGACCACCATGCTAGCCCTAGACTATTGCTACCTCTGAAATGTTTTTGAGAGAGAAAAATAATTTTTTTCTGCCACCATTATTTAGTTGTTTTTCCTATCCTATTGAGCCAAATCTATCTTATCAATACATGATTTAAAAGGTTAAAACTAAATAATTAAAATTATCAGTTGAGTCCAAACTGCCATGTTAAATTGGCCCAACATAGCCACGGGTTCTTGCATGCATGGATTCAATTGCAGATCAAACATACAGAAAATAAATTCCAGGAAGTTCCAAGAAGCAAAACTTGAATTTGTCATGCACGAGCAACTATTTACATAGCTTTTACATTGTATTAGGTATTGTAAATAATCTAGAGATGATTTAAAATATACAGGAGGATGTATGTAGGTTATATGCAAATATCATTTTATATAAGGAACTTGAGCATTTGTAGATTTTGGTAGGCAAGCCAGGGTAGGGGAGTGACGGGCTGTTCCCAGAACCAAACCCTCACAGATATTGAGGGACAACTATATCCATGTACCATATACTTTTTCACAAAGTTTTCAACATGCTTACCTCATTTGTCATTTTCATCCTTAAAATATACCACTTAATTAAGCATACCCATTTAACAGAGGAGAAAATAAGACTAAGGAGGTTAAGTCACTAATACAAGGTTCCCAGCTGGTAAATTAGAGCACAAATCATCTGAATTTTAGCCCAGAGCTGTTTCCAGTAGAGTATGCTGCCGATTGCTCAAATATGTGTCAAAGTTTCAAGAATTATTACATATGCCACTTAATAAGATCAGATAAAGCATTAAACACATATAAGGGAGATGATACCAAAGTTGCTATTGGTATCAAATGATAATTTTTAAAATATTTTTATAAGTTCTGAAATCTCTTCCATAACAAAAATATATAATATTTATAAAATAAATATTATAGCCAAAGAAAAAGTTCTTTCTATTTTAGTTATTGAGCAGGAGATAAATGCATTCAATGCAACAATATGGGCTAATTCACTCAGGTGGCAGATGTGAGAATGGTTAGGATTCTAGCTGGACTCTGCCGACACTTGGTACTACAACCAAATAGGGAACCATCATCACCGGCTATGGAGGTGTGTGAAGATTTACTGAAAACCTATCAAGTAGATTGCCATACAATTGATCAAATATATTAGGAAAACTAGACTGCATAATATTTGATTTACCAATTTGAATTACCAAATGCCAAATCAACTTGCATTAATACTATAAAATCCATTTGCTGAAGAAGGGTTTTTTCATATAAAAGGAAGAAATTTGCCATAGATAAGCTATAGCTATACGTAAAATGAATCCCTTCTTATGTTATTATGTTAACATATTCAATATTGCATGGATATGTAAACTTAAAATACTGAATTAACACGCTGATTTTTTTTTAACCTGTGTAGAGCTAGTTTTTGAAGATGAATTTATGTCCCTATTCTTTATGTGGGTGACCTCACAGAAAAGAAATTCTACTTTTCTGACTAACTCCTGAGAGATTTTCGAACATCTTGGCCACTAACTTAGTTAATTTCTTGCCTGTGAATTCTCAGAAAGGGTCATAATTTTGGGGGGAGATAAGATAAACAGTAGGCAGAAATGACAGTCAATATCACATCAACATCAATTCTTTGCATGAAAGACAACTCTTTTTTTCTTCAAAAATAAGTACAAATCCCTCTCTACAACCTTTAGAGTATCATTAAGATTCTAGCCCATTTTGAAGCACTAACCTAGTTAAGAAAAAGGAACATTTATTTTGTAGGGTCTACCTCATCTGATCAGTAGTGAGACTGTACATATCAGATGATTTCTTGGACACAGCTCTTTCAGCATATTTCCAGAGTGAGGCACACTCCCCAAATTTAGATAAACTGGATATGCCCTGGGAAGACGAATTTTCTGACTGTTCTAAGATCTGACTTCTCCTACCTACAGTCCCTGAGCCGGATATCTGCACTTCTTGTTATAATGACACATTGAAAGTTTCTGGGCTCTCTGGACTCTGTCCTACATTGATGTCCTAATGATATTGTCTTTTTTACATGGTTTTGGTATTTTGTTTCATTCGGCCTTTTGGTGAACCATACAGTCGTGCACAACCAAGAAGACTAACTTCTTCTTACCCATAATATATATTTGGGTAACCTAGACATTTCAGCAATATTTACCCAATGCATTTCAAGATATAAGATTTGCTCTTTATGTTTTGAAAGAACTGCCAAAGACTCCCAGCTAAGCATCACTTATCTTCATCTCATTCCCACCTACTACTCACTCATTCTTTAGATTGAATATTTTCCCATGTTTCTATCACCTTCTCAAAGTTGGTTGACATTTAAAATAGCAAATATGGATTGCATATATCATTAAATTTGCTTCCAGTAGAAAAGAAAACTAACTGAACTTTTGGTAGAAAAACATTCATCAGCAGCATCTTCAACCTTAAGTTACATTTTTTACACAACCACTTTTGCAGAAACTACTTATATCAGTGAAGCCATTCAGGCAGCAAGTAAGAGAAAATCCAATTTGAAATGGCACCTGTGATGAGGCAATTTGTTATCTCACAAGACAGGAAGACCAGAAGTGAGTTAGCTCCCCAGTTGGTCTACTCAGCAAATCAACCTCATCATCAAGGACACAAGTGCTTTACGTCACTTTACTCTGCCACCTTCAGCTGTTGGCCTTTGTCAGCCTAACAGCTACATAAAACGAAAGTCCAAAGTCTGAAAGGAGAATGTCCGTTCCTTAGGTCTTTTTTTTTTTTTTGGCAAGAAAAATCTTCTCCCAGCATCTAGGCAGACTACTCCTCATCACCTCATACATACATTTCTAAACGAATATTAGAAAGATGATAGGATTACCGTATTTTACTAGGAGGAAACAAGACTCATGACTTATGCCCTGATGCTTCCAAGGAGCCCAGCCTTGCCTGAAGCACAGGACCACCTAATACCTGAAATAGTTATCTAGAAAAGTCATGAATGATGACTCCTAGCCGGGGGACTAACAGTCTTCAGACACCACTGTTCCAGGTATGAAATGATTTGCCCTAATGATTTACCACTCCATATACCCACTTTTTTATCTTTAATTTATCCTTTATCTTTTTCCAATAAACCTGTTGGGGGACTCAGCTAGAAATTACGCCTGTTTACAAAATGATTATCTCTATGATAACATCTTAAATATAAGACTCGAGAAGTTCACAAGATTTAATTTTTGGAAATATGTAGAATTCCTTATGATAAAAGGTAAACTAAGGCATATTAAAATTTTTTAAGAATTTGAGCAAAAATTGATTCCAACTGGGCAGCACCAAACCAAAAGTGGTTAGAAGTGCTCCACTGATGAGAGCTTAGGGAGAGATTTTTATAGAGAAGAGGTAGAGCAGAGCAAGGAAGTTATTTGATTGGCTGTAGATTAAGCCGTCGCCTCATTTGTAAAACCCTAGCCGGATGTTTGTAAGTGGTTGTTGTTAGATTTTTGCTTTCTTAACCTTGAGGCATTTACAGGCTTAGGTTTTGGTTTGCTTACATAGGCTCCCAAGCCCTTAAAGCCACCTCAGGCGAATGTCCCTCTCGTTTAATTAATTTAGTACTTAATGTTAGGTTATTTGGTAAAGAACCCAATTAAGATTCAATAAGGAACTCAGGTTTGATTCCTTAATTCAGATAGGTGAAATATTTCTCCTTTGAAAGGCTTTGAGCCTTAAAATAGCCACGACATTGGTCTGAAATACATTGTGTTGCCATTAGATCCATGTGCTTCAATTGGAAGAAAAACTGTATCACACAACCTTGGGAGAGCCTATGAAAGGTGTTCTAGTGCTATTAGTAACTTCTTCCTAAAGACATAGTGACGTGCCACGTGCAGAACATTTCATGCAAAGACACAGTGCAATTTCCATCCTTAACACGGCTTTGAAAACTGCCTGATTTTCACTGGGAAAAGAAAGGATAAAACTTACTCAACAAATTTGTTGTAAGGTCAAATAGAATTGTATTTCTCTTGATACATAGGTATGTGAGTGTATATGGGTGTGCATAACATAGATGAATATATGTATAGATGTACACATTTATATGTACACACACATGCACATATATACACACATATGTATAAATGTATACATATAGAAAGATATACACACACACCCATACTCTATTTATGGTGATTATCTTTGTGAAGATGTTGAAAATACAAAGCATGAATAATATCCATTATGTTAACCACATTTTTAAAATATCCCTTGATTTGAGACTTTGAGCAGATTGCTTAGCGTTCTTTGCTGCATCTGATTTGGCCTTTGGGGGAGCTACTCCATTGCTACCTTCTTTTAAATTTATCATTTGGATCCTATAATCCAGGGAGAAAAATAGTCAGTTGGCTGAAGCCTGCTGATTTGCCCCAGAGTGAAACTAGAGACAAAAAGGTCTTGGAGGTCTTAAAAAGGAATAGAAATTCTGTTTGTTTGTTTTAGAATTTAAAAACATTTATTTTTACTTTGTTTGCTGTATGGAATTTCTTCTAACATCACTAATTAAGCATCGTATTCAGTAGCTCTTAACCTTTAGGAATTACCAGAGAAAGAATAAATGGGACTAGGTTAAAAAGCCATCCCATGTAATTTTTAAGTTTGCTTCCAAAGTTTTGGTTTAAGTTTAAATTCTGCCCTAAATTTTAGAGGAGGGATGAAGTAAGGTTATAGGCTAGTGAAAAACATTTGAATTCTAGGGGCACTGAGGAAAAAAATAAGCAAACCAGTTTCTGCTTATGTATTGAATCCCTAAAAAAAAAAAAAAAAAAAAGGTGTTTGTAAGGTTGGTTGGTTTGTAAGTTTTTCAGAAACTAGATTTTATTTTTCCACAAAAATTTTCTGTAAAGTATTGTAGATTCCCAGGTTAGCCCAATGAACCATAGAAATAATACCACTGTAAAAGATGATCACTGAGTTGTTCAGTTCTTGGTATGGGATGATTCCCATTGAGCTTTAATGCTTGATGGGAATTCTTCCAGCATGAGGGACTGATACTTTGATCTTTTCTAGTAGCAGATGGATGAACAGGAATTGCTCCACTTTTTAGAGAGGGATGCTCCTTGGATTGTGACAGACAGTACAGAATATGTTACTGAAACGGATGAGAAGGGTAATAATAACTAATAGCTAATAACTGTAGCTACAGGAAACATGGCCAGAGAGCTATCCAGAGTGGTTGCCCAGTTGCAGTGTGGGTCAGTCCTTTGATAGGGGTTCATTACAGTGCAATGGGCTATTAAGTCGTTCAAAATTTCCTGAATGTCAACCACCAAGGAAATACAATGCTAGGCTCTGGAGAAACAATTGTAACCAAGCAGATGTGGTCTTTTCTGTCCAGGCACTTACAAAATAATTTGGGATGTAGGGCTGGGCAAACAAGCAAATAATCATACATAAATATAAAACCGCAGCTGGGATAAATGCTGGGAGAGATAATACATGGTCCTTTGAATAACGGAATAGAGGACTTTTAATCTAGTAAGCTACAGTTTTCCCTGATAAATGATTTCTCCTAAAGCGTGTATTGGAGGTAATCGGTCCAAGAGTGGAGTGGACTAAGCCAGTAGAAAAGCCTGAAAGAAGACCAGTAGAGCAGGGGACGAGAGGAAGAAAGACTGGAATGAGATGATGCCTCAGAACTAGTTTGAACACCACACCTGATAGAGATTAACATTCCATGTTTTAAAAAGACCAAGGGGGAAGGGGCAGGAGGGATAAATTGGGAGGTTTGGATTGACAAATACACATTACTATATATAAAATAGACAACTAATAAGAACCTACTGTATAGCACGGGGAACTCTACTCAGTGCTCTGTAATGGCCTATATGGGAAATGAATCTAAAAAACAGTGGATATGTGTGTATGTATAACTGATTCACTTTGCTGTACAGCAGAAAATAAAACAACATTGTAAATCAACTATACTCCAATAAAAATTAAGTTAAGAAAAAGACCTTTAGCCTGAGAGCATTTGTGTGTGTGTGTGTGTGTGTGTGTGTGTGTGTGTGTGTGTGTAAGTAAATGTCAATCTGAGTATAGAGCAGAGAAAGGAGGAATGGAAGGGAACCAAAGTCTGGAAGCTATTGTGGTAACCAAGATGTGTGGTGTTGGTAGTTTGGTCTAGGGAAGTGGTTCTCAAACTTTCATGTGGATCAGAATCACCTGGAGGGTTTATTAAAACATGGATTGCTGGGCCCTACACCCAGACATTCTGACTCAGCGGGTCTGGAATGAAGCACAAAATGTGTATTTCTAATTGCTTGCCAGGTAATGCTAAAAGTGACAGTTAGAGGATCAAACTTTGAAAACCACTGTAAATCTCAATGTACACAACTGGTCTAGGGTGAGAAAGGTGGACAGATTATTTCTATATCCTCAATGCAAAAAAAAGTCTCATGAGTGAAATGATGAAAAATTTCCTCGGCTAATTAATTTGTATTTGATATTCTGAGGAATAATGAAGTCTAACACCACCTAACATCTTACGATTTCTGACTTGACAGTGATCTACAAAAGATTTTTACAATAAGATTAAAGTGATTGTGTCTTCTCCTTCTAGTCAATATTTCAACACAGAAAAATATTTTATGAGTTCATTTGGAAATTTACCCAATTAGCCATAAAATATATATTTTAAAATGTTTGAATAAGACCCATGTAATCTGTGCTGTACAGTATTGCTAAGACTATCTCTGGTGAAAGACTCATTTTACATTTTTATTTCTAATCTGCTGGGGACAAATGTGTCCAGATGCACATGCTCAGTGAGCAGTTTGTACTCCCTGGACCTACCACACAAGTTCAGCAACATATAAACTGGCCCAGATTCTGTTCAAGGGGACAAATCCACTGACTACATACTTGGATGTTGTTGTGACATCAATTTTCTACAAAAGTTTCTGAATGCATTTTTTTTTTTGCGGTAAGCGGGCCTCTTAGTGTTGTGGCCTTTCCTGTTGCGGAGCACAGGCTCCGGACGCACAGGCTCAGCAGCCATGGCTCACGGGCCCAGCCGCTCCGCGGCATGTGGGATCTTCCCGGACCGGGGCACGAACCCGCGTCCCCTGCATCAGAAGGCAGACTCTCAACCACTGCACCACCAGGGACGCCCTCTGAATGCATATTTTTAATTTCTGTAATTGTCTTGTTGTACAGGTAACTCACCGTTCATGACCTGACACTGATTCACAGGCCACACTTTAACACTACCTTGCAGGAAATATAAAAATACAATTTTTTTCTTGAAAATTACTAGTCCAAGGAGATCTTCAAAATGGGCAAAGTTCTGCTGAACTTCATAAGTCAGCTTCATGATTGTCTCATTTGGCAAAAAACAAAATGGTAGCACAAAATTAGAAATATGATGGATAACCTCAGTTTTACTTCATTTTACTTGGCAGAACTTTCAACGAATAAAGGCCACAGGATTTGTTTTATTCTAGAAATCTTATAACATTTAAAATTTTGAATAAAATTCGGTCTACACTTTAGTGTTTAGTTTTAGGCAAAACTCCTTTGTATTTCTTGACTATTCAATTAGTTTGTTCTATGTGTTTATTTTTTGTATTGCTCAAAAAATGTGTGAAAATAGCTCTTTAGTTAATGAGGAACTCTGTGATATTTTTTGGTGTTGATTAAGAAACAAAAGAAACATTCCCAGTGTCCGTCTACACAGGCCGGGACACACTTTTCAGTGCTTTACCTTCTAACTGATTAGCTGTCTGAAATGGCTCATCATTGTATCAATAATAAGGCCCCAGGAGTTTCTTAAACAAATTAAAATATTTTCTTTTTTGTACATCCTTAGTACCATAACATTCATTTTTATAGCAGAATTCTTGGATATTTTGGCATTATGTAAAAAGAAACAACATTTCTACTTTTCATAACCCACAATAATATGGGTCCCAGTACTACATCTGTTTTAATGTGATTTGCTAAGTAGGGAGAATCATTTAGGCCTGTAATGAATCACTCACAGTGTTAGAGATTCAGATGTGTACTGCATTTCAGATTAAGCAGCAAGTAACCCTCCTGTGTGATGGAAAGATTTCCTAGCGGTTAAATATGCAAGATCTAGTTTCCACTTTCAAGAAGATAAAGTAAACATACTTCTTCTTTTTCTCCCACTAATTACAACAGAAAACTTTGGACTTTATACATAAAATAAACATCAAAAGACTCTAAAAGGAGAAAAGAAGGCAGATTGGCTAGGGACCTCAGTGATGATATGATGGTGAGTTCTCTGAATTTTCTTTTGGCCTCATATATCCCAAATTCTCAGTTAAAGAAGCTAGCAACATGGTAAAACTAGCAGGCACAGACAAAACAAACAAACAAAAGCACCCAAATACCTTTTAGATAAGAACTACTCTACTCCAGACAAATATCAGAAATAACTATGGCCCAACACACACCCATACCAACAAAGGCTGAGTGAGTTGCCTAGACTTCCACCCATGCCAGGCTGTAATAAGGCACCCAACCTCCCACAACTGGGATGGTGTCAGAGAAGGCCAAGTGGAAAGACAGGACTCTCACCACCACCCAGCAGGAAAGAGGCCATTTCTCCCCTCTGTAGTACCAGTAGAGGCCACATAGGGAGCAGTAACTCCTATTCCTCCTAGCCAGAGAGGTAGGAATAAAGGCCTAGTGAGGAGCCAGAAATTCCACTCTGACCCAGGAGTCACATGGAACCTTCCCTCCTCAGATGTCAATGGAAGCCAAGTGGGAAACCTGCACTTCTACCCCCATTTGGCAGTAACAAGGTGCCACCCCACCCCTTTTCCTAGTGCAGTGGGGGTCACAGAAAATCAGCTAAAATAGAAGGTTTAAATAAGATCCAGAATCTTATAATACCTTAAATTTTCAGGTTTCAATAGAAAGTCACTTGTTATACCAAGAACCAGGAAGATCTCAAACTGAATGAAAAAAGACAATCAATAGATGGCAACACTGAAATGACAGAGATAATAGAATTATCTGACAAAGATTATAAAAAGGCTATTATAAAAATGATTGAAGAGGCAATTAAAAACATGTAAGAAACAAATGAAAAAACAGAAAGTATTAGAAATAAATAGAAAATGTGAGCCAAGAAATAGAAGATATAAAGGAGAACCAAATGGAAATTTTAGAACTAAAACTCAAACAAATAATTTAAATTAAAAAAACTCAGTAAATGAGTTCAATAGCAGAATGTAAGGGACAGAAGACATAAACAGTGAACTGGAAAGTGGAACGATAGAAATTACCCAGTTGGAAACAATAGAGAAAAAATAGACTTAAAAAAATTAACAAAGCCTCAGGGACCTGTGCAACTATACCAAAAATATCTAATATTCATTCAACTGGAATCCTTGAAATAGAGGAGAAAGGAGAGAGTAATGAAAAAGTAACTGAATAACATCAAATCAAATAATCAAAGCTGAAAACTTTTGAAATTTAGCAAAAGGCATACTGAAAGAATGAAGCTGAGTGAACTGAAAATAGGAGAAATCCATGCCAAGATGTATCGTAGTCAAACTTTGGAAGACTAAAAGAACAAAAAATATTTTTTTAAGGAAGTGAGAGAGAAATAGCACATTACATATGGAGGAAAAATATTTGAATGACAGCAAATTTCTCACCAGAAACAGTGGAGGTCAGAAGGAATTACACTACAGTTTTCAAGTGCTGAAAAAAAGAACTATTCAATCTAGAATCAAATATACAATGAAAATCTATTTCAGAAATCAAGAGGAAATCAAGATATTCTGAAATGAAGGAAAGCTAAGAGAATATGTTCCTGGCAGTTCTAATCTAAAAGAATGGCTGAAGGAAGTCCTCTAAAGAGAAAAATAAACACAATAAGAAAGAATCTTGGAACATCAGGAAGTAAAATAGAACATGGTGTGCAAAAATATAGACAAAATACTAAATCATGTTTGATGATTGAAGTAAAAAGTATAGCACTGTTTCATGTGGTTCCATATGTACATAAAGGAAATATTTACAACAATTATATTACAGATAGGGGAGGGTAAAGGGATGTAAAGAAAAGCAAGGTTTCATACTTCACTGTGGTAAAATGACACCACCATTAGACTGTGCTAAATTTTATATGTATAATGTAATAACTAGAGCAACCATTAAAAATAAAAAACTATACAGTGAGGTAAATCAAAAAAATGATAAATAAATCAAAATGTAATTCTAGAAAATATTCAAGTAACCCACAGGAAAAAAGAAAAAAAGTAAGAAAAAGAGAACAAAACAAAAAATAATATGTGACTTAAGCCCTAATATATTAAAATTACATTAAAGAAAAATGGTCTAAATACATTAATTAGAAGACAAAGCCTGGCAAAGTAGATTTAAAGTCATGACTCAGCAGGCTGTCTGTAATACATTAAGTCCCCTACATATGAACTTTCAAGTTGCAAACTTTCAAAAATGCAAATGTGTGTTCACATGTCCAATCACGTAAGTTAGTTCACATGTCTGGTGTACGTTGTCATATGCATGCATCCTCTACAAGTGGTTGTGCTTTTGTGTACTTTACTGTACAGTACTGTATACAGTGCAGTAGTGCAGTATCTTTATTTCAAGCCCAGGATGTCCGGAAGCAAGTGTAAAAGCAGCGATTACGTAGTTGGTACTTCTAAGAAGCGCCAAGCGATAACGATGAAAACAACAGTGAAAATAATTGAGAGAGTGGAATGAGGTGAAAAGATGGTAGACACTGCTCCTTCTTATAACATGAATCGTTCAACCATGGGCACAATTCTAAAAATGAACAGGATCATGGAACATGTGAAATTTACCGTGCCGATGATGTCGACAATAATATCAAAGAAGCATGGAAAAAGTGATGGAGGAGATGGAGAAACTTTTCAGTGTGGATGCAGGATCAGCATCAATGTCAAGTCCCGCTCAGCTTAATGCTGATTCAAGAGAAAGCTAAGAGCCTTTGTGAAGACTTGAAGAAGAAACACGGTGAAGAATCAGAGGGTGCATGTTTTAATGCCAGCCATAGCTAGTTTCACTGGTTCAAGACTACAGCCAACCTCCACAATGTAAAAGTAAGTGGCGTGGCAGCAAGTGCAGATATGGTAGCTGCCCAGGAATTTCCTGAAATGCTTCGAGAAATTATTGATGAAGGTGCATATTTACCCAAGCAGATTATTAATGTGGATGAGACAGGTCTGTACTGGAATAGGATGCCAGACCAAGGTTATATCGGTAAGGAGGAAAAGTTGATGCCAGTCTATAAAGCAATAAAGGATAGGCTAACTCTGCTGTTTGGTGGCAATGCTTCTGGCCATATGAAGCTGAAGCCTCTCTTAGTTTATCACTCAGAGAACCCAAGAGACCTTAAAAACATAGCCAAGGGCTCTCTCCCTATTGTGTGGAAAAATAACCCCAAAGCCTGGGTTACACAGGTCATTTTCCAGGACTGGTTTTTCCATCACTTTATCCCAGAGGTTAGAGAAATATTGCTTGGAGAAGGACATCCCATTGGACATTCTTCTACTGCTTGACAATGCTCCAGGCCACCTCCCCATTCATGGACGACTTTCATCCCAACATCAAAGTAGTGCCTCTGCCACCGAATACTATACTACGTCGCTCATCCAACCTATGGACCAGGGAGTTACAGCGACTTTCAAGAAATATCATTTAGGTCACAGTTTTCGTCAGGCTGTAAAGCTGAGTGATGAATCAGGAACAACTTTGGAAATTTGGGAAGGACTATAGCATCTACAAGGCCATAAAAAACATTGACTTTGCTTGGCGTGAGGTTATGGCCGTCACCATGAATGGAGTTTGGAAGAAACATTGCCCACAGTTTGTTCACAATTTTTGCGGATTTTAGAAGGTGGATGAGGAGTCCAAAGAGGTCTTCAGCAACTTAGTGACCCTCAGTGAGAAGCTGGAGCTAGATCTGCAAGACGGCGACTTCATGGAACTCCTTGCTGTGCAACATGAGGAGCTTACTAATGAAGACCTGATGGAATTGAAGGCCCAGAGAAAGGACAAAGAGAGACAAGAGGAAGAAGTAACTAAAGAACTGAAGAGATTCACGACACAGGAAATGGCAAGGGGATTTTCTTTATTTGACAAGGCACTGTTAGTTTTTGATGCACAGGACCTTAACATAGAATGGTACACGAAGGTTGCAGCAGCTGTTCAGAATGCAATCCAGTGCTACCATGTCATCTATGATGAGAAAAAAAAGAGCTACTAATCAGACATCACTGGATCACTTTTTCAGTAGGGTAGATAGAACTGAATCCAACAGGGAACCAGAACCTGTGCCATCAACGTCAGGTGTGAGTGAAATAGCAACTTTCCCTCCATCTCCTATTGCTGACAATCCTTCAGCTCTACCATCTCCCACCTCCTCTCCCTCCTCCAGTGGGTAACTCTTCTTGCCTGCTCACTTGATGCCAGCCCCTGTATGCCAGCTGTTGTACTGTACTACTGTACTTTTCAAGGTACTGTACTGTAAGATTAAAAATGTTTTCTTTATGTTTTGGGTTTGTTTATTTTTTATGTATTATTTGTGTGAAAAGTATTACAAACCTATTACAGTACAGTACTATATAGCAGATTGTGTTAGTTCGGTACCTAGGCTAACTCTGTTGGACTTACGAACGCGCTCTCGGAATGGAACTCATTTGTATGTAGGGCACTTACTGTACAAGAAACTCACTTCAAATAAAATGATATAAGAAGTTGAAAGAAAAAGTTGGAAAAAGATATATCATGCAAATATTAATCAAAAGAAAGCAGCATTAGCTATATTAATATCAGATAAAGTAGACGTCAGAGCAAATAAAATTACCAGAGGCAGAGAAGGCTATTTAATAATGATGACAAGAGGATTAATGCACCAAGAAGACATAGCAATCATAAATATAAATACCGAACAACCTAGATGCAAAATAAATGAAGCAAAACCCAACAGAACTAAAAGGAGAAATATTCAAATCCACCAGTATGGTTGGAGACATCAACACCCCTATGTCAACAACTGACAGAACAACTAAACAGAAAATCAGCAAGGGTATAGAAGAACTGAACAACACCATGCAAAAAATGAACCTAATAGACATTTTTAGAATACTTTGCTTAACAAAAGCAGAACACACATTATTTTTAAGCATCCATGGAACTTATACCAAGATAGACCATATTCTGGGTCATTTAAAAAAAAATCCAACAAATCTGAAAGAATTTAAACCATAGAAAGTGTGTTCTCTGACCACAACAGAACCAAACTCTAAATCAGTGATAGAAAGAAAACAGAAAAATCCCCCAAGTACTTGGAAATTAAACAAAACAATTACAAACAATTAATTCATCAAAGAGAAAAGATTCAAGAAAAAAACATCTAATATATTTAACAAAATGAAAATGAAAATATACCATATCAAAATTTGGAGGACATAGGTAAAGCAGGGATGAGAGGGAAATTTTTGGCACTAAATTACAGCACTTAGGTTTTTATAAAAGAAATGTTTCAAATCAATAATCTAGACTCCCATTTCAAGAACCTAAAAAAAAAAGGGGCCAAGTTACTCAAAGTAAGTATCAGGAATGAAATAATATATATAAGAGCAGAAAGCAACAGGACTGAAAACAGAAAAAAAAAAATAGAGAAAATCAATAAAATAAAGAGCTGCTTCCTTACAAGATAAATAAAATTGATGCACTGCCAGCAAGACTGAGATAAAGAGCAAAACAGATAATTCAAATCACCAATATCAGGAATAAGACAGATCCTGCAGACATCAAAATAAAAATAAGTGAATGCTATGAGCCACACTGCACAGCTAAATTTGATAATTTAGGATTAATTGGCCAATTCCCCAAGAAACATAAAACTACCACAGTTCATCCAATATGAAATAGATAATTTGAATAAACCTATAACAATTAAGTAAACTGAAGTCATAATTTAAGAAAAATTGACATCAGTTATGTAGAATCTCTTAAAGAAGAAAGAAGAAGAGAGGACACTTCTTAATTTATTTTCTGAAACTGGTATTACTCTGAAACCAAAACCAAAGATGGTACCAAATAAAACAAAACAAAAACTTGAGACAAATATCCCTCATGAATACAGATGCAAAATCTTTAACAAAATATTAGCAAATAGAATTCAGCAATATATAAAGCAAATTACACACCATGACCAAGTGAGTTTTAAGACTGATTGAATATTTGAAAATAAATTAATATAATCCAATATATTAAAAACTGTAAAAGGAAAATTACGTGATCATGTCAATCTATGAAGAAAAAGAATTTGAAAAAATTCAACACCCACTAATGTTTAAAAAAAGAAGAAAAACCTCTCAGAAAAGTAAGAATTGAGGGGGAACTTCCTAAACTTGATAAATAGGATCCACAAAAAACCTGATGCTAAAATTACACTTAAGAATGAAAGAGTGAATGCTTTATCTATAAGATCTGGAACAAGGCTAGGATATCTACTCTCACCACTCTTATTCAACAGAGTGCTGGAAGTTCTAGCGGGTGCAACATGGCAAGAAAAGGAAATAATGGCATACAGATTGGAAAGAAAGGGCTAAAACTGTGCCATGTGCAGATGACATGATTATCTACATAGAAAATCCCAAGGAATATGCAAAAACCAAAAACACACAAAAAGCTTCTAAAACTAAAAAGTAAGTTTAGCAAGGTCGCAAAATACAAAGTAAACAGAAAAAAATCTATCGCATTTCTACATACTTGTAATGAATACATGGAAACAAAATTTGAAAATATAATATCATTTATAATCACTTAATAAAATAAATAGTGTAATTCTATGAAAACATGCACAAAACTTCCATGATGAAAACTACTACAAAATGCTAATGAAAGAAATCAAGATGACCTACTCAAATATATTCAACTTTCTTTTGACAAAGGTGCAAAAGCAATTCAATGAAAGAGGGATAGTTTTGTCAAAAAACAAAAAGCAATCAGACAGCCATTGGTGGGGCAAAAACAACTGTGATTTAAACTGTATACCTTATATAGAAATTAACTTAAAAGGGGTCACAGACTTAAATGCGAAACTGAAAAATTATAAAACTTAGAAAAACATGGAGGATCTTGGGAATGTAGGGCTAGGGAAAGTGTTTTTGAACTTGAAACCAAAAACATGATCCAGAAGAAAAAAAAGAATAAATTGAACATCATCAACGTTAAAAAACTTTTGCTTTGCATGAGTTCCTGTTAAGAAGATGAAAAGACAATCTAGAGGCTGAGAGATAATTTTTACAAACTACATGGTGTTTTTTAGGAATACAATAAAGGTATTATTTATCATCATCAGCTCAGAATGTTATATGAAATTGAATGAAAGTGGTCAAAAAGCACACATACCCAATTATGAGATACGTAAGTTCTGATGGTATAATGTACCAACATGATATCTATACTTAACACTGCTGTGTGGTATAATTGAAAGTTGCTAAGAGGAGTAGATCTTAAAAGTTCTCTTCACAAAAAACAAAACAATCTTTTTCATCTTGTATCTATACGAGATGATGATAACTAAATTTATTGTGGTAATCATTTCATAATATATATAAGTTAAGTCATCACGCTGTACATGTTAAAATTATACACTGCTATGTGTGAATTACATCTGAATAAAACCAAAAACAAGGAAAGTTATATGAAATTTTAAAATATTCAGATCTGACAGCATCTAATCGTCTAGTTTTTGCTCCTTTAGAAGATGGAAACCCCTTGAGTACAACACAGTAATCAGTATCATATTTAAAGGAAAGTGAGTGCATTCTTGGAATTCCCCATATTCCAGGATGAGAAGCAGACCCAGAAAGTACCGATTTTCAGGAAAGAGCTGAAAAATACCTCAAGTCTGGTGCACATCTCTAACCACGTGGTACTTTGCTCAGTCTCATGTTCTGGTCTCTCTTGCCCAGAAACTTCTGCTGCTTCTTATCTTGCAGTTTTTTCACTTCCATGAATGTATAAGGATCAAATATTTGTCCTAGGTTGACTTCCAAGTCAGTTTTTGGTGGTGTTTTGTTTATACAGGGTAGATTTCCAAGCACAGACCTTTTTTTTCCAGATTAGGAATCTTCCTTGCAAGTAGACTGGCCATTTGAGACACAGCCATGTGTCCAAGGAGAAGCCATACCAGCTGCTGCTTCCCCCACTTCATCCGGAAGCTCCATTCAAAGTTGACTGGTTTCTTCTTTAATCCTCCAAATACAGTGTCAGCTTCAAGTCAAATTCATGGTCCAGTTCCTTTTCATGTTCTCTGGAGACTTTGTAAATTTCATAGAAAGACTAGAAATAAAAGCCTAGTGAAGCATGCAGGTAAAGAGACAATTACCATAGGGCAGCATTGCTCCTTATGACAAAGGGTCCCGATACCCACTCTGAGAGTTTCAGTGGGCTCTGAGTTCCTGCACTGACCAGCACACAGACCTCTCCCACTCATTTGTTAATTGAAGGCCTGGGGCTGCAGGCAGGTTTGGGAGTGGAAGTCCCCTGTCACTGGAGATGGGCTCGAAATCCTGCAAACTACATGTTTAATAAAAGGACTAAATATCTAGCATATGTAAAGAACACTCAAAATAACAGCAAAAAAACTCCAAACAATTCAATTAGAAAATGGACAAGAGATGTAAACAGATATTGTACCAAAGTGGATATGCAAATGGCAAAAAAGCACATTAAAAAGCAATCAGCGTTATTAGCCATCAGGCAAGTACAAGTCAATACCACAATGTGATATCACTATACACCTATCAGAATAAATTATTTGTTAAGTGACAAATACTGGTGAGGATACAGAGAAACTGGAACACTCACATATTTCTGGTGGAAATGTAGAATGCTACAGACATTCTGGAAAAGAATTTCACAGTTTCTTAAAAAATATAAACATGAAACTACTGTACGATAGCAATTTTACTTCTGGGCATTTATCCCAGTAAAATAAAGACTTATGTTCACAGTAAATGTATTTTCATAATTATTTGATTGGTTAGGCAGTAATTATAAGTGGTAAAGTAAAGCTTGATGTATTTTTTTTTCACATCTTTATTGGAGTATAATTGCTTTACGATGGTGTGTTAGTTTCTGCTGTATAACAAAGTGAATCAGCTATACACGTACATATATCCCGATATCTCTTCCCTCTTGCGTCTCCCTCCCACCCTCCCTATCCCACCCCTCTATGTGGTCACAAAGCACCAAGTTGATCCCCTTGTGCTACGCGACTGCTTCCCACTAGCTATCTATTTTACATTTGGTAGTGTATATATGTCCATGCCACTCTCTCACTTCGTCCCAGCTTACCCTTCCCCCTCCCTGTGTCCTCAAGTCCATTCTCTACATCTGCGGCTTTACTCCTGTCCTGCCCCTAGGTTCTTCGGAACCTTTATTTATTTATTTATTATTTAGATTCCATATATATATATATATATATATATATATATATATATATATATATGTTAGCATGTGGTATTTGTTTTTCTCTTTCTGACTTACTTCACTCTGTATGACAGACTCTAGGTCCATCCACCTCGCTACAAATAACTCAACTTCGTTTCTTTTTATGGCTGAGCAATATTCCATTGTATATATGTGCCACAACTTCAGACAGCTTAACATATGTGGGATTCTTTGTATCAACTAGGTTTGTATTTGAAAATACATTTGCTGTCCTCTAGATTTATCCATGTATGGTAAGTATAGGTAAATCTTTGGAATTCAAATACTTTTAATTTAGAATGTTCAATTGTGTTGGTCTTTAAAAAAAGTTTAAAATAACACATTCTAAGTATACATCATAGCAAGATGAGGAAGGATCTTCATTTAGAAATTTCTTTCATTATTGGAAATGAATAATCTTTTATAGATAGTGAGGTATGGAGACTGGAATTGGCAAATAATTCTAAGTCTAAAATTCAACTCTGACCTCTACTCGTTTCTGTTCTCCCTTTCCCTCAAGGCAACAGCATTTCATATAAAACAAAATGCCAGGTTTCAGAATCAAGGAATAAATTTGTGTATACATGGTGGACATGTAGTGTAATTTAGAAACTGAATACTTTTGAGCACTGAAAAATATGCCCCAAAGAACGGAATTTCCTATTTTTATACATCAGCAGGATGCGTCATTGCTCACAAGAACATCATCAATAGAAGTCAGTGATTCAAAATGAATTAGAGATGACAACTATACTATTTGTTTCCACTAGTAAATTCTGAGGTCTGTTTTTGCTTCTTAACAAATTGTTCAAACTATATAAAAACCTTTTTAGCAGAGGCAATTTATCATCACACAAAAAGGCCAGTAAATAGTTTTTGAGTGTGTTTGAATATGTCACTATTCAAATGAAGCTGCCGCTTGCTTAATATAACCGGAAGAAAAAGATACTTCACTATTGTGTCCAGAGGGTAAATTATACTAAAGTCCCACATATTTGCATTGGGTTGCTATTAGAATGCCATAACTTCCTGTTTTCACTGGAAACTTTAAAACATCATATGCAAATTATTTAGACACCCACATAACTGTTAGCAAAACAAAAACAAAAAAATTTTTAATCAAGAGGACTAACAGAAATTTCTGGGCTGCACAATTTATAAGAAAATTAGACAATTTGAAGCAGGTTTAGAGCAGAGCCACAGAATGATTAAACGATTGAAAAATGGGATCTAATAATAAGGATAAAAGAAACATTTAGACAACGGGAGACAAGATAAGTCAGGACTTAATGAACTTCAAATTACCCGAGATACTTAAGCAGCTATTTTTTATTGCTTTCTACCCAAGTCTTCTATCACCCCACTGTAGCTAGAAATAACAGCAATAAATCCTTTTCAGAATTCTCTGCATTTTCACAAAAGAGGATAAATAAGTCATTTAAAAATGACAGACCTTTTAAATAAAAAGAATCTTCTAAGTGCTACAGAATATATAAATGTCACTGAGAGACTCTGGTCATTTATTATCCACATTTTTCTTCTAAATTGTTGTCTCCATAGAGTACTGGACTTTAATACTTTAGTCTAGAGCCTCTACACAAACAGATGCCAAGTAACTGTCATAATTCACAGAATGTTTGAGGCTTCTTTGTTTTCTTACTTAACTGACATAAGACAGATGTAGATCACTGTTGTATCTTGAATATCTATTCAAATGAAAACTCATTGTACCACAATATTTGCGATTTCCATTGCTGACCATAGGACTAATATCATTTGTTCCCATTTTCAAGGGCTATACTTTTTATCTTTTGAAAAATAGAAATTCTGTGTTGCCATCTAGGATTTACAATCTTGACATCTGTTTCTGATTTCTGAAGACACTCTAATATTGTCCTACCTGAGTATTCTTATAGAGTAAGACTGAAATGAATGTACAGTCATTAAATCACAATACATATCTACTTACGGCATATAAAAATATGTCTCTCCTACCTAAATGCCAGTATTGAATCCCATCTTTTAAAAATATATAGTACAGTTATTCTCTAATTGACTGCAATTTTCTGAAATATCATGACATGTATGACTATCAAATTTATCAACACCCTCTTTCCTTTCACAAGTTGGTATTCAGCATCCCTTGTATTTAAAGACATTGTTTGCCGAGAACTCCAGAGAATGGGGTTTGGGCCAAGATTAACTACAAGTCTAAAAGCCACATTTTATAAAACACACACACACACACACACACATACAAATTCCAAATTGTTTGCCAAATTTCACTGTTAGCTTCCCACAATATTCTAAAAGATATCAGACAAACAGGCGTCAGCATGATGAATGTTGATGATTCCTTTATTTTTTTCCTATACACAGTGACCCTCTAGAAGCTCTGAGGTCAGTCCAATATACATAGTCACTTCAGTTAACTAAAGTGTTTGTAAATAAATGATATCTTTTCTCCATTAACATGGCTCCATCTTGACCTACAAGAGTGGATTGTATGGATAATCTCAGATGACTAATTTGTCTTTTCTTTAACCCCCTGCAAGGGAGCAAAAAACTACAGGGAAACACAGAAATACTAAAAAAAATACACATATTCATGCAGTCCTGCAAAAAGTGAATTTCTGCTAAATTTAAGCCAAGCTTTTCTACGAATTTATTTTTTGTGTGTGATAGAATATAAGGTCCAATAAATAACGACAACAAATACCATATGAATTTTGCTTTACAGATTAAAAGATACTTTCATGTGTATTATCTCCTTTTGTTTTCATAAAAATCTTATAGCTTAGATATTATTGTTCTCATGTTACAAATGGGGAAACTGAGACTGGGGAAGGTAAAGTACGATGCCAAAGTCTCACAGATAGGAAATGCTTCACTAGATCTCCATCTCTGGATCCTGGCCCTTGGCCACCATGACTGAGAATGTGCATGTAAGTGCATGTGACAAGAACCCACACATAAACCGGGACATGCTGAGATCACTTTTTAAGTGTCACAGAGAGATTTCTCCAAATTCCAGTTTGCCTTAGATCACTTCTCCAGCTGATAACATCATGCTGGCCCAAGGCTGGGTTTGTACATTTCAGAACAAAGTAAAATAGTATCTGTATATTTAATTAGAGAGTCCCATCTGTAACATATGTAAAGAAAAGTATCCTTGTTATCTATAACTTCTCTTAAAAGTGAGATAATATCTGTATAACTAATTAGAGAGTACATCTATAAATTACATCAGCTAGTAAAAAGATTGTTTATACATCATTTCTGAAAAAAATATGCATTTAGTTTATGCGGTATTTATAATTTTTAAAATAAGAAAAATAAGTTACTCTTTTATTAAGAGTGAATTAACTTCTTTTAAATAAATTTAAGGGCTTCCCTGTTGGCGCAGTGCTTAAGAATCCGCCTGCCAATGCAGGGGACACGGGTTTGAGCCCTGGTCCGGGAAGATCCCACATGCTGGAGCAACTAAGGCCGTGCGCCACAACTACTGAGCCTGCATGCCGCAGCTACTGAATCCCACGCACCTAGAGCCCGTGCTCCACAGCAAGAGAAGCCACCGCAATGAGAAGCCCGCGCACGTCAACGAAGAGTAGCCCCTGCTCGCCACAACTAGAGAAAGCCCGCACGCAGCAATGAAGACCCAACGTGGCCAAAAATAAATAAATAAAAAATAAATAAATTTAAAATTTATTTAGGGCTTAGTTTTATCTGTCACATGATATTAACTCCTTACTGAAACACATGTTCAATTTTTCATTGGTTAGATAACATTAGCTGCTATAATAAACTGCAAAATTTCAATGGCTACAGCTATATGAAAAGTTTATTTCTCAGCTGGACAATAGTCTAACCTGAGTATTCCTGGCATGTTGCTTTCCTCCACGTGATGATTTAAAGACTCAGGTGACTTCTGTCTTATGACTCTTCCATCTCTTGGAGCCTCATTCTTCACTGCCTAAGTTAGCAGAAAGGGAAGAAAACTTAGAGAAAACATAACCTTGACCATGTTCCACTCATGTTCCATTGGCGAGATCTACTCCCACATCTAATATAAATGTAAAGAGATCTATGATGCCTAGCTCAGCAGTGACTTCCCAACTACAACTCTATACTATGACAAGGCAGTCATGAATTTTGGTGGTTAGCTGGCATCTCTATGTGACCATGAAAAGATATACAATCTCCCCGCCTTTGTTCTATCACACAAAATTAAAATTTTTATTTCACTTTATGTTGTCTATCTATAGCCTAGAAGTCTCGGTAAATACCCTACATTTGGTATGTGAATGCAATCTGAATTTCATTGTTTATCTTATGTGCAAGAATGAGAAAATCATTTGTTCTCCCTCAGAATTTATTTCACTTCTGTAAAATGGAATTATGGAGTTGAACACTTATCAAACCACCCCTCACCTGTGCTGAAAGAATTTAATAAAATAAAGAATGATAAACTAAATTATAACAATTCTAGATTTTTGTTTGTTTCAAAGTATTTTATACCTAATGTATGTATATAGGTATATAGATATATATTTTACTTTCTTCATGGCTTTGCATTACTGTTTACCTAGTGGAGAAGAGCAGAGTCACTTTTTCCATCTGTGATCTGGAGACAATAATAAATGGTGCTCTTTCGTTAAGTAGGGATAATAAAACATATAGCAAGGAGTTCCTAACAACTAACATGATATCTATTAAATGTCAGGGATTAATATGTATTAATTCCATTAATATGAAAAATACATGTGAACATTTTAAAACTTTAAAGTTTCCTATAAATATTGTTTTCATTTTCATCATTATACTTGTTATGACAGAGGATCCCAGAGTTCATGACAAGTTTGATGATTTGTAATATACATTGGAACCTCAATCTCTAAGGTGGTTTACACAAACGTTAACACTAGGAATAGGAGTAGATTATATTTTTACGAACTTCATACAAAAATCTCTTCGCTTCCAACAGAAGACTTCTATTAGGATGATTTTGTTGCACACATGCTCTGTGAAGTGGAATTGTCAAGTGTAAAATTTCTGGAAACTGAGGAGAGCAGGAAAGACGGAAACATTACACAGAGAAGCTCCAGCAACCCTGCCCATGTGGCGAAGTAGCATAGATGGTAGGGGAAGTAAGGGGCCAGATGAGGTGCGTTTGCAGTTTTGCTACTAAATCTAGATCACACATTTATTATATATGTGTTTACCTGTATTAGATTATTGCAGACTTTTAATCCATAACATGTTATTTCTCATTCATGAGATCAAGTTTATGATCTTGACCTCATTTTAGCATTTCAGCAAAAGTTTTTACTACAATCTCTACCATACTCAAACCATTTTGAGTTTCAAACAGCTTATTGTGTGGGCGATAAGCATTAGGAAAGGAAAAGCTCTCAAGATAACTCTTAGCTTATCCACCTGGCACAAACTCAGAGAAGAAGCCAGTAGGTTTACCTGAATAAGTGGTTTATGTTTGTTATGTAGTCTGAGACCACCTGCACAGAACATTTCTCTGATTTAACCCACGTCATGTGCATGTGTATGTGAGGGTAGAGGTACCCTCAATATCATATACAATGTATCACCGGACACAGGTACTGTGTTTTCTTGGCTTTGTTTTCTTAACAGTAATGTGCTATAAATCGTTAATTCATTGAGATATAAATGCTCCTGTAATTCTATAACCTTACTGTACAAATATATTTTGAATGGGTCACTAAAAAGAAAGTGGAAACATCTTCAAATTCTTTCTTCTTTTTAAGATCTGCAGTTTAAAGTCTGTCAGTAAATAATGTTATTTATAGGAAATTATACTGTAATCCAGAGGCCTAGAAGAATAACTGTGACTCCATACATTGAATGATGCATTCCAGATTTACAGTTGGAATGAATCAAATCAATGTTTTCTTTCAAATCGAATGCCTTGTCTACCATGTGTGAGTCCTACCAATCCAAAGAGAAAATGAAAACAATTGTCTTCATGGCATAAGTGAATACCACTCTGCCTGAATTTGGGGTTTCTGGGTTGCTTAAATACGTAATTTGCTAGAGATATCACTCTATGATACATAAGGATGAGGATTTCTGGTTTTAATGTTTTTGGAAAAAAGTAGAGTTTGTTGGTTTTCTTTTTCTTAACTGGAAGAAACTGTGATATAGTGGAAAGAGTCATGAACTTGGGTTCAGAAGTCATCAGTGATCCATCTCTATTACTCTCCACATCCTTGGACAAGTTATTTCATCACACTAAGCCTTAACTGACTCATGGAGATAATATTCTTTCCTCATGCAGTTGTTATAAAGATGAAATACAACAATGTCTGTGATGTTTCATTTCTACTAGGTATTATACAGCGTGGAAGGGTATCTCAACTTGACTCTGAGAGTTCATTAGACTGGTCTGGGCATATTTAGGCAAATGGGACGGTGGACTCTCCAGAAGCCTTTTTGCAATGGGGCTGGGCAACTCCCAGGAGAGTAACTATTCTGATGGAAAAGGCAGCCCAGAATAATGAGCTCAACAGAAAGCCTTGGTGTCCGGTGAAGAGAGGTGAATATGAGTGCACACGATGCCTCTTCCTTGGACTTATCTGTTGCTCCAGGCCTGCTGCATTCTCATCTGGGGTGTGTGGAAAGAAAGAAAGTCAAGAGCATCCTGACTCACATCATAATCAGGACACTGGAAGAGGAGCAGAACTAGCAGGCCACCAAAGAAGCTCTTCCAGTTTACAGCAGAAACCTGGGCAGCTTTAGAACTTCAAGGGCTCCAGTATCCCAGTTGTCATGGGGTTCAGAGGGGTCTGGTGAACACTAAGCACATACAAGGTGCTGGGCGGGGGTTGGGAAGCAGACTTGTTCATCAGCATGTGTCTGGCAATCCGGGGGCAGGGCAATTCCCAGAAAAACCAGAGGGACTCTATACAGATGGCTGAGGTCTCATATCAGCAAGTAGGGGCAAAGACAAATAGGTCACACCATTCATGTGATGGCTTCTGTTTCTACATGCTGGTCATGCAGGGGGAGCAAGTCAAAATCTAAAAGGATTTTGTCTGTCATACGAGTAGCCATTTAAATTTTTTTTGAATTTATGTTTCGGCCTCTGAAAGACTAAAAATTTCTGTGAAATAGGATGTGAAATTTTTCAAACGATATTGCAACACAGTTTTTCTTTTTTTCTCAAAAAGAAAAAAGGATGTGAGAACCCTTGCCAAAACACACGTTGGACATATCATGAGAACTTCTTTTTATGAGCAGAAATACCTATTCATTTAATTCACTAAATCTAATACAAGGTCTAAGGTGCTAAGTCATTATGATTTTAATTAGAAACAACTGAATGAACAAACCCAAAAAAACTGTCCAAGGATTTTGAAGGAAACTTAAAAACTGGGTTTTCTAATGTTTGTTTTCTGTTTTTGCTTTTCTCTTTTGAAGTGGCGTTGGTATAAAGGAAAATTCATGAGCCCTTGGAATCTGACAATTCCTGACTCTTCCACTTAACTGGTTGTGACCCTTAGCAAACTGTTTAACCTCATAAAATAAAATGTTACAGGACAAAATTAGATAATCTGAGTGCAGCACCTAGTCCACTGCTGGCACACTCAGCAGGCATTGTTAATTCTTCTCCACCCTTCCCAATTCCCTGTCCCCCTTTCTTCCAAACATGTGTTTCCATTTCAAGTATCCACAGGCAGGATTGCAAAATGGTTAAGAAGCCACTGCATGGGTATATATGTATTCTGCTTCTGCAAGTTATGTAAATTCTCAGGGCCTTCATTTCCTCATCTAAAAAGTGGGGATTATAGCACCTTCCACATGGGTTTTTATGGGAATTAAGTGGGTTAAGTCATGTGAAGTGCTTAGAACACAGCCACTGGGGGGGAAGGGACAAACTGGGAGATTGGGATTGACATCTATAAAATACTATATATAAAATAGGTAACTAATAAGGACCATCCAGCCCAGGGAACTCTATTCAATACTCTGTAATGGCCTATATGGGAAAAGAATCTTAAAAAGAGTGGATATATGTATATGTAAAACTGATTCACTTTATTTACTGTACACCTGAAACTAATACAACATTGTAAATCAACTATACTCCAATAAAAATTTTTTTTTTAATTTTTTTAAAAAAGAAAAGATACGTGAACTCCATTGTCCATTGCCGCACTATTTACAATAGCCAGGACATGGAAGCAACCTAAATGTCCATTGACAGAGGAATGGATAAAGAAGAGGTACATACATAAATGAAATACCACTCAGCCACAAAAAAGAATGAAATAATGCCATTTGCAGCAACGTGGATGGACCTAGAGATCACCATACTAAGTGAAATAAGTGAGACAGAGAAAGATAAATATCATATATCAGTCATATGTGGAATCTAATTTTTTTTAAAAAGATACAAATGAACTTATGGTTATGAAAGGGGAAACATAGGGGGAGGGATAAATTAGGCGTTTGGGATTAACATACACACACTACTATATATAAAATAGATAACCAACAAGGACCCTGCTGTTTAGCACAGGGAACTCTACTCAATATTCTGTGATAACCTATATGAGAAAAGAATCTAAAAAAGAATGAACATATGTATATGTATAACAATCACTTAGCTGTACACCTGAAACTAACACAACACTGTAAATCAATTATACTCCAATAAAATTTTAAAAAAAAAGAAAAAAGAAATCCTCCACATGCTTTGCTTGCAGAAGGCTGATATGGTGAGGGTGGAATTTGAAGGGCATGTGATGTTTTGACTAAGCCAAACCAAAGGAAACCCACTCCTTTCAGCTTCGTAGTGTCCTGCTCTGTTTTCTACCTCATCCTTTGTGATGAGCCAGCAAAAAGTTTATTATGAGAGTCACTAAGTGTCAGACGACATTTGCTGAAAAAGCCAGATCAGCAGCCAGGAGGAGGAGGATGTGCAAGCCCAACACTGTAGATACTTGGAGGTTCGCATGTAACGCTCCTCTCCCTCAGCCAACCGTGGGAAGACAGTTATTGTACTTTAGGACACAACTCTCTGTTTATTGTTAGAAAATTGAATTAGCAGCTTCCACTGCTTTGATCCCTTCCACACGACAAAATGCCTAAGACTTTGAAGGACAATCATTTTCTCCTTGAAGCTGACCAAATAAAGATTTTATAGTTCCTCATTTTAGCGATCAAAGAGGTCTATTATGATTCAAGCATGAGTCATCCTCTCTGTTCTCGTAATAGATTTGTCCAATACTTAGTATACGCTTAAGAAGAACAATTGCAGCAAAAGATCTTATTTGTGGTTTTGTGTGTGTGCATGTGTATTAAAATGCCAGAATCTAAACATTTTTGGTACTTTTCAGGATTGGAAGCAAAGCATCCTTAATTTGAGAGTCAGTGATAGTGTGGGACTGATCGTCTTAAAAATACTCTGAAACCTTCTGACATACCACCCCCCCCCCAAATAATCTCAGAACTATGAACTCAAACTATCAACTGATTTGCTAAGAAAAAGCAAACTCCAAACTTTGTAAATGCTTAAGCTTACATGAACAGGAGCATTCCTTCCTAAAACTGAGCCTTAGGACTTATCTTCTAACTCTAGCTTGTCACACTACACCAAAGGGTCTACTGAGAGGGTCATTGCTACCTGTGCATGTGTGCACGTGCACGCACGCACACACACACACACACACACATCAGGTGGGAAATAACCCAGGAATAATGGACAAAGTGCGGACATGATTGAGCCCTACTATAATGAATCTTCACATCACTTTCAATTAAAAGATCACATGATGGTTGAAGTAACGCTAAGGATAAATCCTCCAAGCTTTTTTCAAATCATCAATCCAGGTGCAGCAAGTATGCTAAGCACATACTGAGGTTGCCACGGCTCCCCCTGCCTCGTGAACTGGAGTGCCTAAGCATTGATGTTTCACTTCTCCTGGGTAACAGGCCAGCACTGTCAATCTCACCAAAGCTCTGGACATTCTCACTTGAAAATGAATAAACACACACCCACAAATTTTGAATACAATTCCCTGGGTCTGGACTAGAGTTTAAAAACCTCTGAACAAGTGACTGAAGAAGTCCTTTGCCCCGAGGGATTTACAAAGAGCTATCATCAGGACTAACAGTCTCCAATGCATTGATATGGGAGCTGACTATTATTATGTTCATAAGGTGACATCTACAAATATAATCAGCAGGCTTAATAAAAATATTTGCATAAAATCCATGTTTACACATATACTATCATGTATTGATAACCACCTACATTACAGCATATGTTTTACCATCTACTGTGAGGTTCTTTATCAATTTTCCATAGTTCAGAATCTCACACTTTCCTTCCCAATAATGGAAATACATTTTTTTCTTTTTTTTTTTTGCGGTACACGGGCCTCTCACTGCTAGGGCCCCTCCCTTTGAGGAGCACGGGCTCTGGACGCGCAGGCTCAGCGATCATGGCTCACGGGCCCAACCACTCCGCGGCATGTGGGATCCTCCCGAACCGGGGCACGAACCCGTGTCCCCTGCATCGGCAGGCGGACTCTCAACCACTGCGCCACCAGGGACACCCGGAAATACATATTTTTAAAATATCAAGTTTACTTCTTAATGACTCAACAGTTTATCTGAAAACACATTCGTCTACTGATTTATTATGATAACAAAACTTATTTCCAAAATAGCGTAGAGCTCAGGAACTGAAGCAAAATATTAACCGTTTTTAAAAACTTTGAAATAATAATACTTTATCATTTATGTAGTATACTTTTTTTTTTTTTGGCTGCGTTGGGTCTTGGTTGCTGTGCGCGGGCTTTTCTCTAGTTGCGGCGAGCAGTGGCTGCTCTTCATTGCCATGCGTGGGCTTCTGATTGCAGTGGCTTCTCTTGTTGCAGAGCATGGGCTCTAGGGGTGCGGGCTTCTGTAGTTGCAGCACAGAAGCTCAGTAGTTGCGGCACGTGGGCCCTAGATTGTGCGGGCTTCAGTAGCTGCAGCGCGTGGGCTCAGTAGTTGTGGCTTGTGGGTTCTAGAGTGCAGGCTCAGTACTTGGGGTGCATGGGCTTAGTTGCTCCACCGCATGTGAGATCTTCCTGGACCAGAGATCAAGCCCGTGTCTCCTGCATTGGCAGGCAGATTCTTAACCACTGTGCCACCAGGGAAGTTCCTGTAGTATACATTTTTTAAAGAATGTGGCCAAATAGTTTTTGCCTTAAAAGGGAACTGCAATATATGAAAAAGATGAAATATGGAGAGATGAAAATATTGACACAGATATACCACCACACATACCCAGTTCTATGTTACCTGGCCGGGTACTAGCATTAACACAACACTGGAAATATGTTTAGAACTCTACTGATGTGCCAGGGAGGCTCAGGGTTCACAGCCAACATGTTAACTGGCAAAGTACTGCTTAGAGCAGAGAGGGTGTGAGGGCACTCATGGGCAGACAGGTCATGACATAATGATAAGACATTTAATTTGAAAATATTGGGTCTTTATATATCTGGACTGTTCTTGACTATATTTCCATATACAAGTTTTAGTCATCAGGTTGCCAGGTATTCAACCAACATCTGGAAACTTCACATGATTCCTAAGATGCTGGCTATTTGACAAGACCACCTTGCCCAATTGAGGACTCTCTAATGGAGCTGATGCTTGTGAAAATGTTCCAGTCCCAATGCTAGGATCACGCATGGGAATAGCTCAGCTCACCCCTGCCCCTCTTTCCATAGTAACCATGGTTCCCAGAGAACTCTCTGGGGCACTCATTAAAGTGCTCAGACATATCTATCACTCTTCAGTATTTTCCAAAATGTCTATCATGGAATCCTAGTCCTATAAGATTCCCTGCTGAAGAAGGCAGGGGAGGGGCAATTTAACCTTGGATAAATAATTTTAGGAAACATAGCATAAAATGTTCCCTCATATGTGAAAATATTATAATGTAAATTAAAAATCTGTTACTTTGGGTCTCCAAAAATTATATTATTACCTAAATTTTTATTTGATTATTAACCGAAAACCTATCAACATCCTGGGGACTAATATTTTGCAACTCTGTGGAAAATTCTTCACCATACCCTAGAGTTCATTAATGCATATCTTTGCTCCAACTCCCAGACCCCACCCATCGGAATGGACACTCAATTCTTTCTTTCTCCTCTGTTTGAAGTTTCTTCTCCAGAAACCATTTTTTCTTCCCTTCTCCACAGTCAATTTCAGATAATACCTAACCATTAATTTTCTCTTGGAAACTTTCACTGCAGGGGACTGCCTTATTCAGAAGTTTAGAAATAGCTTGGTAATTAAAGGTACCAAGGTTAATGAAATGTACACTGTTTCACTGTTGTGGTGGCAATAATTCCTCTTTATAATACGTAATAGAAAAATACATACAGCATTTTTTTAAATAAAATTTTTAATTATAAAGAATAAGAAATATTCCTTTTAAAACTTTGTTAATTCAATTCAAGAAATCACACCATTGTAATTTAAGATAACCCCTGTTAACATACCATATTCTCTTCCAAATACATTCATAAATTTGATATTGTTATGTATATAAAATTGTGTGTTTATATCCTGTTTTTTTCACTTAACATAGAGACTATGAAATTTTTCGCATCCTTAAAAAGGTATAATCTGTAATGTGTAAAAAATTCAGGTTCACAAAGTTGGGGAACAGAGAATAAACTTACTTTTAAACAATATGTAAGGGACTTCCCTGGTGGCACAGTGGTTAAGAATCCGCTTGCCAATGCAGGGGACACGGGTTCGAGCCCTGGTCCTGAAAGATCCCACATGCCGTGGAATGGCTAAGCCCATGCGCCACAACCACTGAGCTCACACACCACAACTACTGAAGCCCGCGCACCTAGAGCCTGTGCTCCGCAACAAGAGAAGCCACGGCAAGGGGAAGCCCGTGCACCACAATGAAGAGTAGCCCCCGCTCGCCACAACTAGAGAATTCCTGCGTGCAGCAACGAAGACCCAGCACAGCCAAAAATAATATAAATAAATAAATTTATATTAAAAAATATGTAAGTTACATATTCAAATAATGCTCAACATGTTTTTAGGTGAAATACCTCTAAATTTATAGCAATGGGTTCAGCTGTCAATTGGAAAACAGTACGATAAGTACTATATAACACAGGGTGTCAAAAGTGTCTAGAAATACAGAGAAAAGAGGGTGTATTTATTGCACTTCTATCAGATTAACAACTAACCCACTGCTCTAAATTTAGACATATTTCATCTGAAAAGTATCTGGAGGCTAACACAATCATTGGAATACATGATTTAAAAATACAGCCAAGATATGCTTTAAAAATAAGTTTATCTCACATTACCACTAAGAAAAAAGATACCAAAAACTGATATCCAAACACATACAGCATTTAAAGGTAATTTAGTTGCCGACTGAATCAATATTGCTTGTTCTCTTTAACTTTCATTTGATCTAAACTTGGAAGCATAGAAATTAGTAAGCAATTTCATCATTATATGCTTTTCCCAAACTTGTGACTATATATTTTTGTCCTGTTCTGACACAACTAGTCTTTAAAAAAGGCCTGCATATTCGTTGTGGTAAAGGACCATTTGTTCTTATGATTTACATTGGTTGTTCAACCTGTAAGAGAATAGGATCCTTCATTCTCCCATGGGATCTATAATAGTTATCAGTATTCACCTGAAAAAATTAACAGCTTTTATCTTACGTTTAATTGCTTGGGCTCCACAGTCCAATTCCTTGTGGGTCAATGTTTCACTACTTATTCTGTGACTTTTGCAAAGTTAACTTTTTGCCCTTGGTTTTCTATTGTGAAAAATGGAAATACAAACACCCATAGGGCTAATGACCAGAGTAAAGTAGATAATTAATGCAAAGGGCTTGGAATATTACCCAGAGTATGGCAAGTGCTTAATTAATATTAGCTATTATTATGGCAAAAGCGGTATAGACACTTTAAAATCACACACTTCAATGTCCACCTGCAAATTCCTTTTCTCTCCACATTATTAGAACCTGAATAGCTAGAAATAGCAAACTGACTCAGAAATAGAGAAAGCAGAGAGTGTGTCTCAGCAGATAATTAAGCTGAGATAACACATTCACAGAAATCATTTGAATTGGCCATGATACCAGATTTCAAAAAATACATACATACTGAGAGGCAGGGAGTTATTAGTTCCTATAAAGACATGAATAACTTATAATGCTCTCACTATCTGTAAATATGCTTCTGCAAATAACAGGGGGACAAAAACACTCAGTAGGGAATTTTATTCTCTGGTATCTTCTTGCTATCTTTGATAAAATGTCACCTTCTCACTTAGGTCTTCCCAAATGGTTCCATGTGCAATACCCCTCCCACCTCCTAGCATACCTTATCTCCTTATTGATTTAATGTTTTCATTGCATGCATCACCTTTGCTACCGGCTGAATGTTTATATCTCCCCAAATGCATATCTTGAAATCCTACTCTCCCTGATAGCATGGTATTAGGATGGACACCTGTGAGAGGTAATTAGCATTAGGTGAGGTCATGATCATGGACCCTCATGAACGGAATTAGTACCCTTATAAGAGGCAAAGAGAGCTTGCTGCTTCTCTCTGCTCTCAGACATGTGAGCATACAACGAGAAGTTGGCAGTCTGCCACCTAAAAGAGGCTCTCACCAGAATTCAACCAAGTTGGCACCCTATATATGAACTTCCAGAATCCTGAGGAATACATTTCTGTTGCTTATAAGCCTCCCAATCTATGGCATTTTTTGTTATAGCAGCCTGAGCTGACTGAGACAACTTTCTTACACATTATATAATTTATTAATTCATTCTGTTTAATGTTTGGCTTCCTCTACTTGAATGTTAGCTTCATTGCATAGGGATTTTTCATAATTTTTTCAAAACTATATCCTAACACTTAGAACAATTCTTAGTGCATATCACGAATATTTGATGAATAAATGAACAAGTCCAGAAGTGGGACATGTATAGTCTTGATCAAGTCAGTAGCTAAAGAATATCAAGATTCAGATCTCTTCCATCCTTCCACTCTGCCATCCTCACTGTTGGCTTCATCCTAAAGTAAAAACCTCTTGTTCTTGGTTTTCTAATATGAAAAATGGTAATAATATTAATACAAACTCCCATAGGGCTACTAAGTGGATTAAAGGAGGTAGTAAATGCTCCATAAAAGAACAAGAAATCATTCACAGAAGTCCCTCATCAGATCTTCCTCGACACCTCACTGAACAGAAACTTGATCACTTAAACTAATTAAGTGTTAAGGCGAAGGGAATTTCTTTAAATGTTAGAGAAATCAGGATTTCCCCCTAAAACAGGGGAAAGGATCATGATCCTCCAGCGGTAAATACCTGATGCAATGTTGCACTCCACTGGCAAAGAAGGAAGCCTAGATGTGTGGACAGAGCAAATAACTGTCGACCACATTATTAGATCTCTGCTTCTGTGCACTACTGAAGTGGGCTGGGGTAAGACTAAAAGCTTTTAAAACAATTACAAATAATACTGACCTTAAACTAAACAAAAAGAAAGGAAAAGGAGACCCACGTTCAGTTAGTTAGAATGAATTGGACTACTTTACATGCGAACTAATTTAGGAAACATGATTCAACAACTAAAAGCAATCAAGGTGAGTATTTATTTGCATTCTACTGCCTGGATGCTAAATCTGCTTTCAGAAAGAGTTTGAGTGTTAGTGACCTAAAAGAATCTATCTGTGAACTGATGCATTCACTTAAATTTTAATATGTCTTTGCTATGCTCATGTTACAAAGTTTAGTTGCCTTTTTATTTAACATAAACTCTCCCATTTTTGTTGGCTCTTCAAGTGGCCAAGATAAAAAATAAGAGTATATTTATGGATGTGAGAAGTGATGTGTTAAAATATTTTACTGGTTTAGATTCAGTTTGGTAATCTTATGGCTCTTTTTTTAGTTGGATAGCAAATATGAAAAGAATGAGCATGTATAAATGTCTTCTTGGAAATAAAACAGCACAATTGAATGTCTGCTCAAATATACAGGAAAGAAATTCAATTTGGGCTTTTAAATAGCTAACCTTTACATGTAAAGAAATGATTCATTTAAGTTAATACAGCTTAACTATGGGACTTTCAGTGTCTAGTAATGGTTATTTACTTTCTTAATGTTCATCTACTATTTGATTTTTATGTATTTAACCTTACTATTAACATCTACAAAAGAAGAAGAGTAGTTGCCACAAAAATGATAAAAGTGAAACTAGGCCATTTTGCTCAAACTTAGTATTTCTGAGTCAACATCCATATAAGCTAGAATGAAATTGATGAATGACTATGAATTTAAACTTCCATACGGAATTCAGAGTTATGTCAAAATTACCTCTTAAATACTGAGTACTCTCCCAGAAAAGTGTGGCCTGTGTATGTACCTGACCAAAGTATATGAGAAATACGTATTGCATAGGAACACATACCCTAATATTTTATTTGGAATACCTCAATATTGATTACCTTTGATGCATTTAATTGCCAAGCTGCAATTAGGCCTTCCCTCATGACGCTATTTCCAGGTACTTCAGCAGTCTTCCACACTGTCCCTTAATGTCATTTCCCTTGTCCATTTGCCATTTTCCATGGTACCTATCACCTTATGCACTATATAATTTACTAGTTTATTCTATTTATTTATAAGAAGTCAAAGCCAAAATTAGATAGGTGACATCTTTCTTAGAAAGCCATAAAGATAACACAAATTTAGCAAACAAAATAATTAAGCATCAGAGATTAAAAAATATTTCCAACATACTAAATAGGCCAAATTTTATAACACAAAGTCAATAACATTTATGTTTTAGGTTAGCCGTATTGTGATTTAAATGTTAGCCTCTGCAGACAAATCTGGTAGTAACACATTTCTACATTGCACACTATGTGTCCTGAGGATTTCCTGCATGAAACATATTGTGTCTATTCACTGATCTACATAATGAGGAAATAAAGAAGACAGAGGCAAATAAGTGATCAAAATATGTAGAAGGCCAAGATTTGAGGAGCTTCTTGGGCAATGAGTATGTAGTTACGTTTTCACAGATGTGCTTGTGGACATGACCCTGCTAGAATAGAGGTCTCTGGCCCATAGTCAAATAAAAAGCTATTTCTTTGGGAAGCTGTCGAACAGGCTCCCAAAAGGAGCAGTCCTCTTTTGTGGACATAATAACAAGCATTAATTCAAGTTTATGTTCAACATAATAAAAAGGAAAGATAAAAATCAAGAGTATGCTATAGAATAAATGACTCTATTAAACCAGGTGGTGTCACAGCCAAAAGCCAAAAAATACAGTCAAAAATACAGATATGTAAAATCATATTTCTCCCAAAGAAAAGGCACTGCAGCAAGGAATGTATAAATTATAAGAATCTTAACTAAGAAGCCACTTATCTTTTGACCGAGAACTCAAAGAAAAGTTGAAGATGTGCTACCATTGCAAAGTTAAGTAAAATACATTGAGTGCACTGAATGCAGGGACATCTTTCATGCCTTAAGGCACAGACTGCCCTGATAGTGCCAGGATTACGGTGTCAGATGCAGTAAAATTTGAAAGCACATAATGCATTCACACTTGTATTTTTTGCTATGCATTTCTATAAATGTAATAAAATTGTCTAGTTCTGTCTTGTTTTTTAGTCATTCTAGATAAACCATCTAACTTGTATCCATTTCAAGTACTTATCTATAAACAGAATGGTAGTTGATTTTATGTGAGCAAATATTGCTCTTTTTCCTATGGCAAAACACCTAAGGTTGTAACATGTTTTCTGGGAGAGTCATTTCCAACTTTACAGAGAAACTCTGTAACAAAGAAGAAAAAACAGAAAGAGGAAGTAATTCAAAGCACCTCTGTGTTCTGTGTGGTATTTAGATGGTATTTTACTTTTGTTCTATAATACTTTAATTTTTTTGTCTCTAGGAAATTTCGTTTCAGCCTTGAACACAAAAGGGTCCACATGTGTGGAGAGGCAACCGTCAAGTAAGTTTACCATGACCTGGTCAAACTGTATTCAGTCATTTAAGGTGAAATAGGATTGTCCAATGAGATGGATAGGAACTGTTTTCTCAGCCCTCCATATAGGATTTATAGAGCTTTGGTACTCAAAGTCATAGATTCATGCTAGTATTTGAAATATAAGCATGTAATCCCACCCTCAGAAAGTATTATTTCTTAGAAGTGTTCACTGACAACAGTAAATAAAACGGAGGAGAGTCAACTATATATATTATGATGTAAAAGAAACAAAAATGATATCATTTGTGGGGGAGTAGTAAAATAATCTCTCAATAAAAAGTAGCCCTCTGTGTGAAAATACAATGACAGTCTTTGAAACTAATATTGCAAGAGTAAAAGGTCCTGTGATCTCACCCTTAGTACATATTAGTAGCTCCTTGGAGCTTCTTGGGCAAGGAGACATTCAAGAATATGCTAGATGACCACTCAGCAGGTATTTTATAAACTGACTCAGGCATATTTAATGATTAGGTATCAGGAATAAAGAACCTTCAAAATTTCTATCTCTTGAGAGATTATGATTTCATGACTATTCAAGTTATTTACCAATAATCTTTTATAATTACCATCTAAATTTGAATACCCTATTTTCTTCCAAACAAATCTTTGAAATAAAATGGCAAATTGAGACAACTGAATACCTAATGTCCTCGCCCATGAAAAATAAACATGTATGTCTTTATTTCCTTGATGGCTGTTTCAGTTCTCTCAATTCAGCTTCTGTTTCTGAATTTCCTCTAAGAAGATTCTTGGTCACAGAGTCAGTTGGTGACTCATCTCATCCATTCTTCAAAAAAAAAAAAAAAAAAAGTGGTTTGCCGTTGTGTATCACAATTTTTTTCTCTATTTTTATATTTTTATTTGCCTTTTCATTTTAAACTTACTGAGCTTTCCTTCAATTAAAAAAATGTGTTTAACCTGTTCAAGGAATAACAGGTCCATTTTTTTTTCCTCAAAAGTTCTCCCTTATAACCTCTGGACCTTCTGATATTATTTTCTTAAGAGATTCTGAACATAGGTCCTGGACTCTTTTTATAAAATGATATTTTAAAGACTCATAGACTATTAGAACTAGAAAGTAGAATTTAGCCCAAATACCACATGAAGAACTCAACACTTAGAAAACTTAAATGGCTTAGTTAAGACAAAATCTAGTAAAGAAAGAACTAGAACTCAAACTTCTTCATCTCTATTACAATATTCTTTCTAGAACACAATACTGCCCTCTATGATATACAATAATACCATTTGAACTTTTGAGAAATAAGTACTTGAATAATGTATTCCCTAGATTTGCAATCTATAATTATGTATTAAATACCAAATATAGCTCTCTTATCATTGTGAACAAAAAAATTGGATATCTTGCATGTGTAAATCATCGCAATGGGATTTAAGAGCTGCATGGAGACATGATCTATAATAAAACACTGTTTGAACCACTACAAAATAGGTACCTTACACTTCAAGATAACCACTGATGCAATATCGTAAGTCAATGCCTAACTGATTCTTACAGATAATGACTCAATGTTCAGAAGAGAAAGAAAACTCATGGAGTACAGTGATTAGAATGGATTCCATGGAGAAGTAGGTCTTGAAGGATGCATAAGATTTAAATTTTTTTCTTATTGCCAAATAATAAATAACAGAAACATAAAAATGCATAAAATTTAAAAAATTAAGGCAGATATCATGTAACTATCATCCTACCTGCCTCCTAATGAACGTTTATGTTCATTCCTTCAACCCTACCTTAGAGATGACTTCCCTATTAAATATGATGGCAGTCACATTCTTGCTTTGCTTTATGTATATATTTATAGTTTTGCTATTTGAGTGTGCCTCCCTAAACAGTGTATTTTAATTTTGCCTGTTTGGGGATTTTTTTTTTTTAATTGGAAACTGGCAGTATGCATTCTTCTCTATCTGACTTCTTTTGCTCAACGTTGTGGTTTTACTATTCCCCCGTGAAATCCATGGAACTTCTTTATTTACTTTCAGTGCTGTATTCTATTACATAATTATATCATTTATTTTATTTATTTATTTTTTTGGTGCTCATTCTTTATTTTCTTTTTTTTTTCCTTTTTTTAATATCATTTATTAAGTCATTGTTTCTTCGATGTGTTTTTGAGTTGCTTCCAGGTTTTTGGCTATTAGGAACAATGCTACTTAGAACATTTTTGTGTTTGAATCCTGGCCCACATAATCACATTTAAGAATTTAATTGCTGGGTCATCATTTATGTGCATATTTAACCTTACAAGATAATGCTAATTTTATACCCAGTGGCTTAATAACGTTCTTTCTTACCTGCTGGGCAAGTTCTTCTGTGGTTCCACATCCTTATTGATGTTTGGTGTTGTCAGATTTAAAAATTTTAAACAATCTGGTGCATATGTAGGGGTTTCTCGTTGTGGTTTTCATTTGTATTTTGTTGATTGCTAGGAAAGTTAAGCACTTTTTCATATGGTTATAGGTCATTTGGATTCTTTCCCTTGTGAGATGGCTGTTCAGGTATTTTGTCTATATTTTTTTGAGTTGTACTTTGAAAAATTTATTTGTAGGAGTTCTTTACATAGAGTAAAAATAAGCCCTTTTTGTACTGTAGATACGTTTTAGGGTCTATGAATTGCCTTTTCTTTCTCTTAATGGGGTCTTTTGGTGAAGAGACAATTTTAATTTTAATATAGTCTCACTTATCAATCTTTTCCAACCTGGTTAACGTTTTTTGGAAACACAGGGTTTTTACAGGCTGTAATGAGGGCATTCCAGCCTGGTGAATGGCATAGACAAAATCATGAAACTAGGAGAGCTCACGTTATGTTTGCATAGAAGAGTAGAAGAAAAATCTGGGGTTGGTCTTAAAGTCCCCAACTGTCATGTTAAAATGTCTAAATGTATCCCTTAGGCCTTTGCCCAAAGGAGTGTCAGGGGAAACTTCTGAAATGGGAAGATCCATGATCAGAGGAATGCTTTCAAGAGATAAACCCTATGGTATTCGAGTTTTAATTAGAAGGAAGAGACATTTGGGACAGGGAAAGCAGTTCATGCGACTGGAAAAAGGCAGAAGACTCAGAGACTGCTCAGATGGAACCCTCAAGGTTTATGACACAAAGCAACTAGAACCCTAATGTATTGAGGGTGTTTACACTGAAGGGCATAAGTTGTTTGCTACGTAACTGTGAGGTTTAGAAAGCCTCTGACACATGGGTGTTATGTAGTCTAGGTGGATATGAGGCAGGAAAGAAAGAAAAACATGAACAAACACACAAAGGCATAAACAAATGAGATGACTTATGAGTAAAAACAGACTGCATAAAGTCCAAGAGGTACATAAGATTAGATAACTATGGTGAGGCCAGAAAATGGAAAGATTCCAGGGTTTTAATAAGCTAGATAAAGCTACACTGTGGTAATGAAGGATCCTGAAATTCCAGTGGCTTAACATGACAAGTTTATTTCTTGCTCACATAAAATGTACTGCAGGTGCAGAAGATACTCCAGGGCAACTCTCCTCTATGACTCAGCTATCAGGTCTGCTTTGATCCTGTGGCTCTACCATCCCACTAAGAGGGCTCTTCAGCAACTCTCACACCAAACAAAAGGAGTATTGGAGGGTCCTGGCAACTAAACGCCGTGGCTCAAAAGTGAGATAACCAACTAGTCTTGCTAACTACAAGGGGACAAAAAGTGTAATCCTCTGATGCGCACAAAAAGGAGAATCACAGGTGAAAACTAGAAGAGAATTTATATTTCACATGATAGACAAAAGGGAGCCATCTGGAACCTGGAGGGAGAAGGATGAAATCATGTGCAGCTAGCATTCCATGAGGGCCCATTAGATGCCAGGATGTTTTTACACACTCTCTTTTTTAATCCTCATAATAATCCCGCGACTGAAGCGTTACGTCTTAACACATAAAGAAGCTAAGGATCAGACAAGTTAAGAAACATGCCAAGCTCACAGAGCTAGTAAATGGAAAAACTGGGATTTCACCTGCCTTTCCAGCTCTGTCTTCTTTCCACAACACTATTCTGTCATCACCAAGGTCATAAATATTCATTGGGTAGAAACACCTACAGGCTATTTCGGGAAAGGTTGTGGAAGTTCTCTGCCTGTGATGCGATAAAATCTATAGTAAAGTGTTAGAATGGGTGCATACAGTGCTCAAATATATGACTATTCAGGGAAAACAATTTTTTTTAAAGTTAGTATCCGAATGAATAGGGGAGAAAATAGTGGTGCTAAAAAGATTATTTCTATCTTATCATCCATCTTCTTGGGATAGTAAGAAGACACCATTTAAAGAGAAATGGAGGCTGAAAATAAGTACATGCTTGTAGCAAAAATCATAAATTTAGTTGCAGATATTTGAGGGAAATGAAACATCTAAATATGAATATCTAAGAATATGTATGGATCTGGATTTTTGGAGACAGACATTGAAGATATTAATTTGAGCTCTCCTTTATAAATAAATAGTTAATATTAATGAAGTATTTTAATATTATTTAAATAACCTTTTCAACAATTAGATTACTTATAAAAATCGCTATAATTACATGCATATTAAGTAGTTCTTCATTTCCCCAAAATATTCCTTATGTGTAAAAATATCGTCCTACATATATACACTGACAAACGTAAGGTAGATAGCTAGTGGGAAGCAGCCGCATGGCACAGGGATATCGGCTCGGTGCTTTGTGACCGCCTGGAGGGGTGGGATAAGGAGGGTGGGAGGGAGGGAGACGCAAGAGGGAAGACATATGGGAACGTATGTATATGTATAAGTGATTCACTCTGTTATAAAGCAGAAACTGACACACCATTGTAAAGCAATTATACCCCAATAAAGATGTTAAAAAAATAAATAAATAAAAAATAAACTAAAAAATATATATATCATCCTAAGATCCTACAATGAACTCTACTAATCCCCAACTGAAAAGATTCTATGACTCCCATTGCCCATGGAATAAAATCCAAATGCAAATCAATTAAGAAATAGGATATGTAACCTTCTAATATCTAGCCATCCTACCTTGCTTTTGCTGACACCACTGCCCTCTACACATCCTCCAAGCTGGTCAAACTGTCTTCCTCTCAGGATGAATGTGCCATGGAGTATTTGAATGAGTAATCTGAGATCCTTCATTGGACCCATAATGATAAAACACAAATTTAGCTACAGTACTAGTCATTTATATATTTTGATTTTACCTTAATGGTTACAAACTATGAGCAGTAAGTTGTAAACAGCACATGAAAATTTACTATCAGACAAACACAAGTTCACTTTATGTGAATAGACATCTTTTAGGTAATAATGACTATTCCTGACTCATTCAGACTAAAGATTTGTACTATACATGTGAACTGGCATTGCCCTCCCCTCCCCCAGCTAAAGGGCAAACAGAGTCAATTATTATATTATCAATCAAAACTGTTAATTTAGCCCCAAACACGCAGATCAGAAATCTTTAGTCAGTGGGAAGATATTCTGTGATTTGGGAAATCTATGTACTGTCTGACTACAAGACCATTTCTTCCAACTGTGCTTATCCTAAAAAGCAATTTTTATATTTCTTGTAGGCATATGTATGAACCCCTTGGAATTGATGTACACAGTGACAGGAGTTTTGTACATTCACTTTGCTGTTGAGTGATAGAAAGATTTCCCTCTTTGCCTGAGAACACAGTTGGTCCTCTAATGGATAACCAATTTGAAAAGTAAGTGAAGGATTCTCTTTCTATGGTTACTTTTTCTAGAACATCAATCACTCAGTACTAATGAGTGATCTGTTGAAACTGTTCTCCTTCCTTCAGGTAATAACATTTGCTACTTGGGGTTGTATTTATTTGTCTTCTAAGACAAATAAGCTTCCATTCTTTCATCGTGAATATTTACACAGCCACACTCTTGGACGTCTGGCAGACCTTTCGAACTCCACCTAACTGATATTTTGAATTTCTGATGTTTCTCCTGGAACCTACTCCAACTTGCCTGAAGAATGGCAACTCCATCCTGCAACTGCTCAGGCCAAAAACCTGACTTGTCCTGACTCTTGCTTTCTATCATAGCTCCACATCCAGTCTAGCAGGAAATCCTGTGGCCTCTAGCTTTAAAATAGACCCACCTTTTGACCACTTTAGATCTGGGCCATTTTTATGCCACTTAACTGATCTCCTTGCTTTTACCCTGGCTTCCCTTACAGACTATTCTAAAGCCAGCAGGCAGAGTGACCACGGCCGCTCTATACAATAGAAATGAGACCACGTCGTATCCAACTTCCTGCAGTGGCTCCCCCATTTCACTCAAAGCAAAGCCAAGGACTTAACCAAGACCTACACAATCTGACCTCTGGTTTCCTCTGTCACCATTGTCTCCTTTTTCTCTTCTCTTCAGTCACTCTTCTCTGGCTACATGGGCCTTCTGGTTATTCACCGCATATCCCAGGCATGGTTTCCCTTGGGACCTTGGCGACTGACTGCTCCCCCTGCCTGCAATGCTCTTCTTTCGAATAAACATATGACTTAAAAGGGTTACATAAACATGCAAGTACAAATATTTTATTAACTACAAGGTATTATATAAATATAAGGTTCTTTACTACTATTATTTTAAAAACAAATATCTGTTGGCATTAGGTCTTATTTCTTTAGAATGAATTTGATTTACCTATACGTTGAAATCTACCTAAATTACCACGTGTACTACACAGCTTTAATCATAGCACTGGTAAAATCATAATCTCTGAGACACTAATCTTTTAGGTATATGCCATGACTCTCAGTCAGATAATAATTGCCTTTTCTTAGTGCTCGCTATGAGCTCGGCCCTGGATTTAAAATGCTTTATTTGATTTAATCTTCATCTCAATTCTTTGAGATAGGAAATATTTTTTTTCCCAATTTAACAGATGAGGAAATTGAGTCCCCAAAGATTAAGTAACATAGTTGGAAGCCCATAATCAGTAAATGTGTCAGTACTCAAAGCTAGGACTGTCTGACTCCAAAGTCTTATACGGTGCTCCTTATACCTCACATCAGAGCTGGAAAGACATCACTGTGAATTTATACAGATTTATCTGATATATAATTCTCTTGAAAGTACTTGAACTATTTTGGATGCCAAAGTGATTTAAAGATGGGAGAAAATGATTCCATGCTCTTAACACAATAGCTACCCTGTTTCCATTTAGCAGTCAAGCAACTATGGAAAATTTCTGATATACAGTACAACATATGAAAACAAAGTGCCAAAGTAAATTAAAAAATTGAAAGAAAGAAACATGAAACATGTTTGGGCGGACCAGGAGAGTTCAGTTAAGAGTAAGGAATTCTAGAATGCTATAAGAAAATCAAAACACAGAAGGACCAGGTACTTCTTTTTTCCTGTAAGAAACGAGCTCTGATGAAGCTGGACCACATGATAGCAAATCCAAGCACATGGACCATCTAAAGGCAGATTCATGCTGCTATGTTTCTAGTTACCAAGCAAACAAATGGCCACATTATAGTTCAGCAAAAGAAGAGCTTTCTCCATTCTTTTCCTTTGCCTGGCATGTGAAAAGACAGCAAGTAGCTTTTGAGCCAAATGGGAGATACAAATGCATAGCAATGCCATGTGTGTTTTTCTATTTCTGGTCAAGAGAGTGCACATGCTGATTGAGAAGATACCAACAGATAACAGCTGTAAATAGTTACCCTAAATTAGTGTGTGTTAAGATCAAAGAAGAGAAGTTGTCATCTGGCTCAAGTGCTGAGGCCCTCACAGATGAGGGAATAGGTTGTTAGTTTATTACTTCTTACTGGAAAACACTGTTGACCAACTACCCAGTAACAAACATATCTATTCCACTTGTTCGAAGCCTTTTTAGAAATCATTAACTCAAAACATCTTTGTAATTGGTACACATCTGCAGACCATAATGTAGCTGGAACATAATGGTTATAAAGAAAGAATGATCAAGTACCAAAATGGAAGAGTACACCTTAAAATCTAGACATTATAAATATAATGCCATGTCTTATCCTTTGGATGGCCAGGGAAAATACACTTGTCTATTCACTGAATAAACTTCAGGCTTTGCTGAATTGTTTTTCATTTTTAAAAAAATCTCTAATGATAGGATAGGACATTAAAAAATAATTATAATCATGCTTGCTTTCCATCCACACAGAAGCAAATTGTTCATAGTGCTAGAGGGGAAAAAAAGACAAAATGATTAAAGTGGTTAAGGGTTCTTACATCTTGGTGATAAAATATTTAACCTCTCTCTGGCCATCAGAACTCTAACTTAGCGTGTTCTTCAAGTATGCCAAAGGTTAGCTTGGAATCTGGGAACAAACAATTGTTTTCCAAAGGGAAGACACTGTCTTAGTCTAGATTCCACGGGCACATGCTGAAATCTTCTGCTCATTTCTTTAATTTTATTCAACAAATATTTAATAAAGGCCTACTGTGCACTAGGCAATATTCTAGGCACTGCAATGAATAAGACAGAGAAAGCCCCTGCTCTCAAGGATCTTACATTTTTGTGGGGAAAGGGAACTCATAAAGGGATAAATAAGATGATACAATTATAAAACAAGACAATACTGAGATTGACTAAAGGGAGGAGGAATGTATATATTATTCAGGATGGACTAGGTTTGCTTCACTAACAAATAACCCCAAAGTCTGAACTGTGTTAAAAAAAAAAAATAAGGATTTATTTTTCCCTCACGATACATGTCATCATGGTTCATTGTGGGGCTCAGTTGCCTGTCCTCTCTCAGGGATGCAGAATGAGGGTGGCTTCACTGTTGAATGCCACCAACAGCAGTGACACGGGTAAGGATATGCAGCAAATTGTATGCTACCTTCTAAAGGCTTCCACCAGCAGAGTCAGGTCATATGCTGTCATATTTCATTGGCCAAAGCAATTCACATGGCTGCAACTAACGTTAAGGAGGTAGAAAAGGCAACCCTACTGCATGACTGGCAGGATGAGAACCAGAAGTATTGGTGAAGAGCAGTAATGATTGTCACAGTCCACTTTAATCAGGCTTATCACAGAAGGCTTCTCTGAAGTAATGGTATTTAAACAAAGACCTGAATGAGGAGCCAGTCATAAATAGATCAGTAAAGAGTAAGTGCACAGTGTCAGGAAGAAACAACTTTAGTGTGTTGGAGGAAAAGAGGTCAAGGATGGTGAGGCTGGATAATAACATATACTCTTTCCAGAGACACCACTACTTGGAAACTTTCCTAAGAAAATATTCATAAACAAATGCAGACATTCAGTAATATGTCACTATGTTGTTTCACAAGACGGAATACACTCAAGCCTTTTAATTAAACTATGTCATTAAAATGTTTAATCACATGAGAATATTTTACAATATGTGATAAGCCAAAATATTTGACCTACATTATTTTTTGTCTCATTTAAAAGAGCAATATTTAGTTTCAGGAGAATTCACACTCATATTCTGTTCTGTAATTTCAAATTGGTACAGAACCCTGGAAAGCAATTTGTTATCCAAAGACATAAAAATATATGTAACATTTGCATCAATTAACTATACCTCTGGGAATTTGTCCTAAGGGAATAATCAAGGATACGTTTGAAGATTAAACTATTAAAATGTTTATTGAAGTATTGCTTGTAAAAACAAAAGGCAATAAAAAATTAAGTGTCCAACATTGCATATTTTTGAAAATCAATTGTGTACGTCCACAAATTAGAATTCTATACAGCCAGTAATCATGATGGTGCAGAAATACACCTATTGATATGGAAAGATAATTATAATCTATTGTTATGCTTTACAAGTAGGTTACAGAATATCCTATAGAATGCATAAGCTATTTCACAAAAAACTGTATATTTGTGTGTCTATATAGAGAGATTTTGAAAGATCATTCAGCAAGATATTAACAACGGTTATTTCTGGGTTGCTGAGATTTTGAATGTCTTACATTCCTTTTTTATTGTATTTCCTATTTTTTTGGTAATAAGCATTTATTTCTCTTATTAACAAGAATGTTCATTTTTAAGAAAATAATTACACAACACATTAATAAAAACTATTGTATATAGAGCACATTTTTGTAACAATTTTTTAACAACAACTGTATGTATTTATGGGTGTGTTTGTTATTAATTTGTGGTTCTAACCACTCATACACCACATACACACACACACATATATATATAGATGTATACAAACAAATGTAAAAATACATATAATTTTGCTGAGCAGGAAAAATTTTTTGTTCGGGTTTTTCTGTACCTTAAAAGTTTACTGTAATAGTCATGTTACTTTTATGATATGAATTTTTATTAAAAAATATTAAATAGGTCTTACCTCTCTGCTCCTCCCATTTTCTACATGATTTTCCCTGAAAATCCCTCACACAATGCAGGGTTTAATTCTCCCAAAGCCACAACCCTCTCATTTTGACTCTCCTCCACCTTACGGGGATTAATTTCAATAGAGATGATCTATGGAGCTTAAAAAGATATTCTAGTTTTCTCTCACCATTATGTAATCACCTTTTGGCAACTGTACTTAAGTCTGATACCACAATAAAATTCTCACAGTTCGTTGATTTGTTAAACTCTAACTAGAGCATAAAAAGCAATAAATCCTGAAAACAAGTCTGTCAAACTTTAAATTATGGGTTAACATGTATTTATTGAGAACCTATTTTATGATGAGGTCTGTGAGATATACTTAGGTTCTGCTTTTCAAGAGTTTATAGACCAATTTGTAGTTATAGAATAATAAAGGGCATCACTGTATGTTAGAACACTTTTTAACTGACCAACGTCTAAACTCTGTTCTGTCTGTGGAGAAACTCCTTTTTGGTGAGTCTTGGTGGGAGGCAAGGGGATCAGATCTTTTCTCTCCTTAGCCCTTGAAAGACAGCTATGGCTTAAGAGTGTGGCAGAGATTCACTGAATACTTCTACCTAGAACTTTGACAATGAACATCTGATCAAAGAGAGAAAGAGAGAGAGTCAGAGCTGGGGAGAGGGAGGGAGGGAGGGAAGCGGGGAGAGAGAGAGAGAGAGAGAGAGAATTTACCAACGGCAACAGCTTACAATGTCCAGGTACAACAGTGCCCAGCCATAATGTTCTAACCCAACTGTCCAGCAAACCCTTGCTTGTGCTTCCTGCTGTGTAGCCTTTCTTACTTCTGATCTACATTTTTAAGCCTTGCTGTCAATACGTTTTTTTGATTATGTGAGCTACCCAATATAGTTCTGCATCAATTAGCTAGAATCTGTTTCTGTTGCTTGCAATCAATCAACTTGACTGATACAATAGTATATAATTACAGGCTCTGTAATGATGATATTGGTTTACGTTTATTGGAGGCTTAATATAATGTTTCTTTTTTTTACATTCTCTATCAGATTGAATCTTCCCAAGAAACCTATTAAGTAGATATCCTTATTTTTATTTTGGCAAGGAAAACCTGAAGATTGATTAGTTAACCTGCCAAACATAGCTGGCAGTCGATGGAAATGAGATTTGAATCTAGGAAGTTTGACTTCAGAGCCCAGGCCCTTGAACACTACACAGCACTGATCCTTCTTCATTATGTAGTTGGGGTCATCCATGTGGTATCAATCTGAGAAGGTGAAAGAGATCTTAGATTTATATCATAGAGATGGAGGAAGAATTTCCATTCATAGGAGAGCAAAATTTCTGGAGTAAACATGATGCATTTTGGGGTCATGGAGGCAGCAGGTGTCTATTAAAACTAAGATTGGTTTGGTGGCATAAAACCAGACCATAGAGAGCTGTGAACATCACAGTTTGAAAGTGGCTGTCTTAATAGAATGATAGAGAGTGTCTAAGCTTTGAAAATGGCATGAAAAATGCTATTTAATTTAACTGATTAAAAGACAATTGAGCTCAAAATGTATAAAATGGATCATTTTTAGGTGTTGCATTACCAAAATTTTGTAAAAGAAAACCAAAATGCATAGCGTTGTAGTTGGTGATTATTATCGGTGATACACGTGGAAGGTCATAACTTTACCTGTTCATTGGGTGAAGGCAAATGAACTAATATGTGTCATAATCACGGAACACAAAGATCTAACAAGTCCTTGGACCTCACCTACCCTGTAACCTCCTCCCACAACAGTCACTTTAAAGGGCTGGCTTGATGCCTTTAATAGGCCTTTGAGTTTTGTTCTAATTATATTAGAGTTAATTGACTATTCCAGAGAATGCTTAGCTCATGGTCATCATTATTAATATTTATTGAAGTTTTCCCTCTGGACTTTCAAGGGTATAATGATGTACTCTCTCAGAACACAGAGATGAAAAGACTCATTTTATTTTTTTCCTCACATCTTATATACAGTTATCTCTAGATTCCTTCCACTACTGCCAGTGTTATATCCCTTTTAGAAAAGATATAAGGAAAACTATATTCAGTGAAAAATTATGTTTCTATCATGTCGTAAGACAGAGGGACTGCTTTGGCAAAAATACCACCACTGCAAGAGTTATTTTGCTGGACCATGTTGCAACCGGGCTCAAAGCCCATTGGGCAGATTCACTGGACAGAGGTATAAAAAACCTCTCAGACTTTGAAACAATCCAACTCTATGTACCAGAATGTGGAGAGAACTTGGTTCATCTCTGAGTTGCTCTAAAGAAGTTTACAGATACTCTTAGGAGACCCCGTGGTAAAGAAAGTGTCTCTACAAATCATTCTTACAAATGAGGAACATACATCAGGCAGTACAGCCAGATGACAATCTGTTCTATGTAATCATCTTAATCACTGTCAAGGAAAAGTGTCCACACAAAGGTCATAAACTTCTCAAATGCCTGACAGGAAAAGGTCAGTAATGTAAATGAGCGGAACGGGCTGAGTAGGCAAACCGGAGATGGCAAAGATCAACGGAGGTAACCACACAGAGCTTCAGCTAAGTGTTGTCACGTGGAAAGGCCACCCTAGTGTTACTGGATCTTCCGATTTTTCAAGAGAAGTCAGAAGTCCAGAGTTTTATGTAAAGTATTTTGACTTCTAAAGGCTAGCAGACAATTAGTATTTTTTTAAATGTTGTGAGCCAAACTAAGTATCTATGGAATCGGAAATCAGCCTGGGGCTGCCAAATTAAGACCACTAATCTATAGACACACATAAAATCAGATGAGGTATTTCCTCTCAAATCTTCCTCAAACAGAAGTCACACTTGGTCTTTTCTCTTTAGACTGGAAATCAGTTGTCACCTCCCGATAATATACTAAGGGAAATTTCACCTACTCCAAGGTCCTCTCTCAAAGCATGCTGGCCAAGTGGATTCTAGCCAAACTATCAGTCTTAGAAACATGTCACTGAGGAAGGATCTTAAACCACAGTATCAGAGAGGCAATATAAAATACAAAACAACTTTAAGTTTGGACTCAGGGAAGTCTATGTTTAAATTCTAGAGTTGCTTCACCTTTAGTTCCTATGTTTTCTCTCTGAGTTTGCGTATTCTCATCCATCGTTTGAGCCTGGTACCACTGGTAAGGATTAAGTAGGGGAAAACATATGTAAAATACCTACAACATGTGTAATTTATCTTATAGAAGATTCTGAAAAGCTGCTAGTTCCTTGCCCACTACGAATGCTGAGGGACAGATGAAAAATCTAAGAGTTGGAAATAGAGACAGCTTGTATTTAGCCTTCTTATCAAGTGGCAGTATTCACTGAGATTATAAATGCTATTAATTATTCTTAAAAACTAATGTTACTTGAGGACAGGCTTTTATTTCCCTCATATAAAGGTCTAAAGGGAGGCACTCTAGAATGGCTAATGGCAGCTCTGTTCCATAATCTCTTCAGGGACCTGGGCTCTTTCCAGTCACCATTCTGCCATAGCTGGGCTATGACACTTGTCCACATAGTCCAAGATGGCAGCATCTGCTTTGCAGGCAGCATGAAGGAGGAGAGGCAGAAGAGAGGGGGAACAAAAGGGGTATAATCGTTGTCTCTTAAGGGAGGTTCCCCCGAACTCTTATAGGAGAGTCTGCCTATATTACATTAGCCAGAACTTAGAAACATGACAACATTTTGTTGCAAAGCAGTCTGGGATATGTAGTCTGTATTCTGAGTGGCCATATGCTATGCTAAAATTTATTACTATGGTGAAAGGGAAGATGAGTTATTGGGGGGAAAATTGTAGTTTGTGCTTCAGAGACCTTTCTACCTCAGGAGGACAAAAGGATAACTTCACATATTTCCAGTCTTATCTTACTGATTGTCCTCATCACAAGCAAATAAACTGCCTATTCCACCTTTCTGTTCTATTTCTTTTCATTGTTTTGGAAGAAATGAATGAGGGGGTTGCATAAATGGAGGGCTTGGGTATCCATGTTCAAATGCAAATGCTTTTCCCAAACTTTCTTGTCCATCTTTTGTTATTTTCATGAGTGCCTCATTATTTCCAGCAACAAATTTAAGATGTATAATTAATGGGGAAAAAGAATTTGTTTTCTTTAGAAAATTAATTTTTGAAGCAGTATTGCTAGTTTTTTCAGCTTTAATGTATTCTAAAGTTCTCATGGTGAGTGTGAAAATAGAGGCAAGTCCTTCTCCGGAGAAGCCTGGAGCACAATTAGATTAAGAAGTAAAGTATATGATGCCTCATAGGAGTTTAATACATGTGTGATGAATGAGTGGGAAGAGAGGAGAAGAGAAGGGACGTGAGAAAAGGAAAAGAAGAAAAAGGAAGGAGATGACAGAGAAAACAGAAGGGAGGAAAGGAAAAAATGCCTCTAACAATACCATTATCTCTTCTTTCACTCCCCAAAAATCCAGCCAAGAGACTAGAAATACTTTCTTCTTCATGAAGCAGGAATGCAATGGCTACTTATTGTCAAGCTCTTCCTCAGATGGAGCTCAAATCCACATCCATACAATTTCCACTTACACTTGTTCTACCCTGCCCTCTCCAGAACCAGAAACTTAATTTCCACGGCATGCATTTTAGGCAAGTACTATCTGACTAGTACAAGGATCGCTCCACTGGTACGTATGTGGTTTTTAAGTGGTGATAATGCTTGCGTATTTTACAATAGAGACAATAATGCGTGCACAAGTGGCTAAATTAGGTTCAAAGGATGAAAATGAATCATAGGAAAGCTCCCTGCCTCTTGAGAACTCACACAGCGGTTGAAGAGTCAGGTTATGAAAACAAATAACAATATGTTACGTTATGCAAAGATCCAAAAAAGAAAGTATATAAAAATAACTTGATTTTGGCAAAGGGGTTCATAAAGTTGAAACTCTTCCCTGAAATGTCAGGTCAATGTTAGGGATCTTAATCACTGCTCTCCAAACCTCTTATGACTGCAAAATCAGGTCGAGATTTCCATTGCGCACTCAAATTGTCAGTGCAGGATGAAGGGAAGTGGGTTTGGAGAAACTATTTCAGGAATAGGTATGAATATAATTTACACTCAGGCATTTGTTCTAACAAGAAAAAGCAGACATTTTGAAACTATGCTTTATTTATGTGCACTATAGCCAAGAGTAAATTACACTGAAAGTGAACAACATACAGGGGTGGCCAGAGCTATTTACTGCTTTGTCACGAAGAGATATTAAAACAGAGTTGCTGGTAAGTTTCAACAAACCAGCTAAGGCCACAGTTAATGTGAAAGTAAATCATACACTTTTCTAATTTAGATCATCAAAGTGGACCCCTAAAATAATAAGCTAGCCTTTGAAATCTCTTACCTGCAACATTTAGGATTTATAAACTTATTATTATTCTTTCTAGATTTGCTAAATATGCATTCCTTCTTGGAAGTGCTCCCCACGCATGTGCAATTTTCATTTTAAATAAACTGTTTAGAGTAATGCATTTTCTAGACATGTAAATATGTTGTGGGAAAAGAAAATAAAATATGCCTATCGACCCAGGTAGCAAAAAAGATTCATGACCAATGATTATATATAGACAAACTTCAAGCCATCAAAAGACATCATTAATGTCTACAGGTAAATCCAAAGTTTCCAAGGACCCAAAAATTTGGCTCCTCTTACTTTTATGTCTTAGGAAAACAGAGGTCACTACCAGTTGGGGAAGAGATATCTGACTGTGATTCACTCATTTTTTACAAAGGAAATGCAAAATCTGGATATTAAGAGAAATAACAAAAGCATAACACAGTTACCCTACAGAAGCTATTGTATCTCTGAATTTACAGACAACCATTAGAAAAGGCTTTCTTCTTTCTCCTAATATTGACCTACCTTTTTTTCTATCAGCCTGTCCTTCTGACAACCACATGTCTATGTACAATAGACAGGCACACGGACAGCCCTGTGTAATAGTTGTGTACATATATTCAGTCATTCAATTAAAACATTCTCTCACATGTGTATATACACAAAGGAAAGCAGTAAAAACTAGACATAATCCTTCCTCTCTTCCGAATGGTTATAATTATCCATTCCTTCTGAATTCCATTAAAAAATTGTCAAATATGAGTGAATAAACCCAGAATATGTTTCTAGTCTCAAAGCATAGGTCTCACAGAATGGCACAATGTAGCTAAAACATTCAGTCTTCTTAGAAAAATATACTTTTAACATAAAATTCATGATAAAAATGGGTAGATCTTTGTGTTAAAGTTCATTGTAGAGATTATTTTTCCAGGCCAACTGCTCACATTTTCCAAATGAATCTGCTTTGAGAAGCCCTGGAGAAATTCAGATTGACTCAATCTCATAAAATTGGTTGTTTTGTTTTGACTTTGCTGGGCTGACAGGCAGCAAAGGCCTGATTTCAACTGCCTTCTCAATAAAATTAGAAAAGCAGTCAGGCATCACTTCACTTTGATTTGGACTATCCCGCTACCTGTTCCTAATTGTTAAGTTATCTATTTAGTTCAGTAGGGATGTGTTTGTTTGTGACTTCTGTCCATCCAGTGGTCACCCTAAAGTGTACTCTTTTGTTGACAAGACATTTTACTTTATAAAACTTACTCTATTTTCTGTGCCAAAAAATTCTATTTGAAACAGAGCCAACATCTCATTCCAGGAAGAGGGAAGGATATTAAGAGTTTCCATGGCAATCAGTTGATGTAACTAAATTAGGCAGGAAACCTCTTCAGAATGCAAAGTAGTGTTGCAAAACAGAGGGATTTGAAATAGCCAGGAAGTGTGTCACAGAAAGAAATGGAGATATGAATACCTCCATAATGTAAACTCTCTAACCTTAAAATAAACAACTGAAAACTCGCCTTTGTCCTGTAAAAATAAACTCCCAAACAACTGTCATCTCTAATCAAATCCTTTGTTCCAGCTGGTTTTAGTTTTTTAACTCTTATCTCTTGAGATCAACATCATGTAAGAATATAAATCCAGGTGTTTATGTAGCTAGGGAAAAAATATCTTTTACGTTACTGACGTTAAATTTAGTTTCTATACCCACTAGTGATGAAATTGTACAAACTTGATAGTTCACCAGTGAGATCAGAAGGAACAATTGGAATTTATTTTAATATATAAAGAAAGAAGAAATAAGTAGATTCCTTAGTTTAGAGAAAGGAATTGAACTTTTAAAAATAGGACTCTTCGTGGCAATTTAGATTATTGATGGTTTAAAAATATCATTCTGCTTCCTGGAGCAGAGTGAAAAGAAATGAGTCTTGAAATTCCAGAAAACAGAAGACATGGAATAAACGAGCGGTGCTTCACCTCCTGGTCAACTGCCAACACTTTACAATAGTTTGCTTGGAAATATAGTAGTGACCTGTAACAGTATTTATTTTCAGGATCTTCAGACCATCTAAATGATCTGAAGCCGTTTTTGTCTCTTTAAGAAAGGGGTTCTCTTTTCTGAATGAATGACCTTTTTTTGTCTCTTGATGAAGAGGTTTGTTGGAGGAAACATTTCTAAAGCAGATTTTCAATAAAAAAATTTCAAACTATTCCTAAAAATCCATGAATCACTGGTTAATCTAATTTTTAGCTTAATTCAGTACTTGTTTTAAGTAGAATCATAGGATCTCTTTTGATAACATATAAAATAAACTTAAGAATACACATTATAGAAGAGGAAGGTTTTATAGATTTTTACCTCCAATATCCTGGCCTTAATTTCAATGTGAGCTTTAAATCGTGACCGCAATGCTTACTGTGTATAATATAAACATTTTCACACCGACTGACTTATGGAAATTTCCTAGCATCATTGGGCTCAATTTTCCCAAAATTTTTAGGACTAGAAACAGCTTTGTACAAGCACAACTTCGTATAAAGGTGGTGCATCTTCATCACACACACACACACACATGCACACACACACACACACACACACACACAGAATTATACATACAGAGAGAACACAGCATGTGTACGTGCCAGTACACAGCATGTGCCAGAGAGATGTCCACTTGAGAACATTATCAGAAATTTGATTCTTCTTGTCACTGGCCATTGGGTCCCACCACCACCATCTTTCCCACATCTTTTTCCCAATTCCATTACATTCCCCAAATCACTAATCTCACTGGTGACAAGACATAACAAGATCTCTTTATTTTATTTTATTTATTTATTTATTTTTGCGGTACGCGGGCCTCTCACTGCTGTGGCCTCTCCCGTTGCGGAGCACAGGCTCCGGACGCGCAGGCTCAGTGGCCATGGCTCACGGGCCCAGCCGCTTCGCGGCATGTGGGATCTTCCCGGACCAGGGCACGAACCCGTGTCCCCTGCATCGGCAGGCGGACTCTCAACCACTGCGCCACCAGGGAAGCCCAACAAGATCTCTTTAAACACAATTTCTTAAAAATCTACTTTAACTTGGGAAGTGTTCTTCTGTAAACCAGGAAGAAAAAGCAGCAGGAAGTTGTCTTAGTTTGGGTTTGCAGATGAAGACAGGAATTTGAGTGCAAGAGCTTTATTTGGGAAGTGATCCCAGGAAGAAGAGTAAAGGAAATGAAAAGGGAAAGAAGACAATGCAGGGTATGTGAATGAGCAGATGACTACGGTGGGAATCTGGCCTCATTCCTACTGAGATCTTCCAAGCTGTGCAGAACATTCCTTAGAACTGTCCCAGCAATAGGACGAAAGCTGGGGTTTTTATCCACCAGCTCCCATTCCTTATTAGTTGAGGGTCATTCCTGAGGTATTAATGCTCTCACATCCCCGGCCTGTACCTCCTGGACCTACCACATTCTATGGTCAGAGAATGCTCTCAGGCACAGAGACAGAGGATACTTCATTTATCCTGAACAGCTGAGTGGCTCAGAGGGTCTTAAGTGCTAAACTTCAAGTGTTTTCTGGTGTTGACTAGCCACAGTGTGGTGTCTAGAAAGTCTAGCAAAGCAGATCAAGTCTTACTTCAGTAGCACTGCATAAAGAGTGCCTCTTCTTACCTGGTCCCTGGGGACAATCAAATTTGGCCCATAATAATAAACAGAGGTCTTCCCGACCCAAACGTCTGAATGTATTTGAAGGGTGTTCTTTAACTTTAAGTTATACATAAAGGCAACAAAATGCAAGGAGACACAATGCAGAATGAGAGCTGTATGATTTTTCTGGTATTGTTAACTTGAACATAAATATGTATGCAAAAATTTGAATGAATGTAGGGTGCAGTCATGCTATTAATGTCTAAATTCTTTCATTAAAGGAATTAGTGAAACTGGTTTTGCTCTCACTCTGGTCCTTTCTGTTGTCTCTTGGTTCTTGCTTTCTAACTCTGTCTTCACCTGAACACACATTACATGGTGCTTGTGTTCCTCCATGGGACCGCATCAGAATGACTGTTTCTTTTGATGCAAAGCTCTTAATAATAACCTCAGAGAAATCTGTTTCCATTTGTTACTGCTGAAAAAATACAGTCTTTTCAACACTATTCCTAAAGAGACTGCTTCTCTTTGCATTTTTTTTTTCAAAATACTTGCTTGTCTATTTTACCTTAAGAATAACAATGCTTTATTCACATAGCATTGCAACTCCCAACTCTGTCTTTCTGACAAACCCCAAGATGCGTCATTGAGAAGAATTTTTTCCTACTTTGGCTTTCAATGGAGAAGGGAATTTTCCAACACTTTACCTCTGGGGTATTTCCTACGAGTCACTAATCTGTAATCTAATGATGCCCTGGGAGTTAGTTGCCTGGGGGTTTACTATTTAACAACTTCATGCTCACTGATTTGTAGGTTAGGCTAGCATTAAAGAAAAGTCGTTGAAGAAATGGTCTTATTTATTTTGGCCCACCTAAGACCAGGACTTGAACATTACCAAAAAAATACTATCTGAGATTAGCACACAAAAAAGCAGCACACAGTGCAAGACAAGAAGTTAGGGCTTGAAGCCCAAGTTTGTGACTTCCTAGTGATTGACCCAAGGCATGTTGGTAACTTCTAACTACCTTGCCTTATCTAACAAGTGCAGTACTGTCACCTTTGTCACAAGGTGTGTGGTGGCTCTACACTGGACAGCCTACACAAAGTGTGTCCCATTGCATCATATTATGGCTCTCAGCAAACATTAACTCCCTTTCCCCTTCCTCCAAAGTTTCATTTGAGAAAAATATGAGCTTAGGGAGTAGAAGACAAATGTTCAGTTGAATAGGAATGGAATTGAGTGCTTTTCCTTATTGGGATAAATCACTGAAAATTTATCTTCATGCCACATTCTATTTGGAGGGCGATGTACATTTCCTTTTCTAAATACCATTAATCAGCACATCCTTGCTTGTTTCTAAATAAATGAATCTTAAATTTCCCTTTACATAGTAATAAGACAGGTAGCTGACACAAATCCAAATCGGGTTGAAGGCTTAAAGGATATATTAATCAGGCTTGAGATTACTAGAAGGGAGAATAAAGAAAACTGTAAATAAATTGCTCTGAAATAAAATGACCCACCATGCGTTGCAATTGGAAAATCTAGGAAAAACATAAATTTAGCATTGTTTAATTACTAGCAACTGCACTGCTCTCTTTTCATGAATCCTCTACTAGATTTGCCACATAAGATGAAAGACAAAATATTATATGCTTGGCAATGTAAATACTGTCAGATGGAAAGCATGCCTCCCCCTTCTCTTTGGGTGTTGTATTCCATGGCTTGACTAACTGACTATGTTTGGGCATGAACAACTTAATCAGCTCATCTCTGTACTACCCAGCCTGGAAGAATTAATTAGAAGATCATACTAATATTTTTAGTTTTTAGGAGAAACAATTAATATAGAGAACTGATGGAGGAGTTTTGCAATACAGTTGTAGGAGAGGGGGAGTCAAGGGAGAACAACAATTCTCCCCGCTATGTTACAAGCAAATTCACCAGGCTTGGAAGGACTAAGTAATTTGACTGAAGTCACAAACTAGCAAGAGACAAAAGCAGAGTTTTAACAAGGTCTGTCAGGTTTCAAGAAAAAGCAGTCTAAATGTATTGAGAGCCTATCACATACCAGTCACTGTGCTCAGGAATTTACCTGAATTATCAAGACCCTTCACAACAGTTCTGTATCGTAGGTATTCTTATTCTGCTTTCATAAGTAAAAAACTGTGGCCTACCCATAGCCCCAAAACTAGTTACACTGCAAGCCTAAATTAAAATTCAAATATGTTGGTTGTGAAAGTCTATGTTTCCATTCACTATAATATATTGCTGCCTAGGAAGTACCTATGTGTGTGTGTGTATATATATATATATATATATATATTCATATTCTAGAGCTATCAGCAGCTCAAAAAATGTTGATTATCTCATCCCTCAATGGCTTCAATATTTCAACTGTGTGGACGTTTCTGTCTTGAATTTATTCTGAATCCCTCAATGTAGATGGGTAATGAATAATTAATTTGTGACCAAGTAATGACAGAAGTCCTGCCTTTTTACCAAAATAATAGGAAATAATGAAGAAAGCAACTATAGCCATTTAGTTCCAATTCTGATTTTTACTAATGGATGATGACTATGATACCATCCATGCAAATGCAATAACCAATCAACAGCATATAGTGTACACAAGTAACTTATAGAAAAGGAGTAGCCTAACTAAGATCACAGACAAGGAAATAGATATGCACATATGTGAACATAATTCAAATTTTAAGCTTTAATTTCCATTGCTCAGCTGTATGGCTTACTACAGCCAGGTAGCTAATTTAGAAAAAGTATGACTTACTAAGGCAAAAACATTAAAAGAACATGCAACATAGAAAAATTTTTTTTAACAATTTAAAGATGTGCAACACTATATAGCGACAGGGTTAGTTTCAAAGTAATCATTCCTCACTCTGGCTGATTTTAAATCCTGAACTTGGAGTCTGAAGATGTGAACTCCCTATTAAAATCAATAATCTTCCAGAAGTTGTTTAACTATAATCCTATTACTAACATTAAAAATAGAAAAGAAGTGTTATGAGCAGTGACACATATGTTTACCACTATGTAGCAGGACTGGGATGAGGCTGATGTCAGGTGGTCAAAGTAGTCCATTTGTCTAGGATTATTTTATTACCATAAATACATATAGAAATAATTCCTTCCTGTAAAGCAATTTATTAATATATTTGTGTTAATATATTTTAAAACAACTAAGCAATTTTCCCTCATTTTGTATTTATCATGCTCTTTTCTCCAAAACTTTGGTCATACTCTACATTATTAAACCATTCCTTTTATATCATCATTCTAATGTATCTTTGAATAGGATATTTTAAATAAATTTTAGAATAAGAACAATTGTTTACACTATGAAACGGGCATAATGTCTGCCAATCTAAGGGGTAACTTGATCAAATTAAAAAATTTTTGAGGAGAGGGCAGACAGCAGAGGCAAGAAGAACTACAGTCCTGCAGCCTGTGGAACAAAAACCACATTCACAGAAAGATAGACAAAATAAAAAGCAGAGGACTATGTACCGGAGGAAGGAACAAGATAAAACCCCAGAAAAACAGCTAAATGAAGTGGGGACAGGCAACCTTCCAGAAAAATAATTCAGAATAATGATAGTGAAGATGGTCCAGGATCTCAGAAAAAGAATGGAGGCAAAGATCGAGAAGATGCAAGAAATGTTTAACAAAGACCTAGAAGAATTAAAGAACAAACAGAGATGAACAATACACTAACTGAAATGAAAAATACACTAGAAGGAATCAATAGCAGAATAACTGAGGCAGAAGAATGGATAAGTGACCTAGTGAAATTCACTGCCTTGGAACAAAATAAATAAAAAAGAATGAAAAGAAATGAAGACAGCCTAAGAGACCTCTGGGACAACATTAAATGCACCAACATTCTCATTATAGGGGTCCCAGAAGAAGAGAGAGAGAAAGGACCCGAGAAAATATTTGAAGAGATTATAGTTGAATAATCTATATTATCTAGGGAAAACTTCCCTAACACGGGAAAGGAAACAGCCACCCAAGGCCAGGAAGTGCAGAGAGTCCCAGGAAGGAAAAACCCAAGGAGAAACATGCCAAGACACATAGTAATCAAACTGACAAAAACTAAACACAAAGAAAAATTATTAAAAGTAAAAAGGGAAAAATGACAAATAATATACAAGGGAACTCCCATAAGGTTAACAGCTGATTTCTCAGCAGAAATTCTGCAAGCCGGAACAGAGAGGTATGATATATTTACAGTGATGAAACGGAAGAACCTACAACCAAGAATACTCTAACCAGCAAGGATCTCATTCAGATTCGACAGAGAAATCAAAAGTTTTACAGACAAGCAAAGGCTAAGAGAATTCAGCACCACCAAACCAGCTCTACAACAAATGTCGTAAAGGAACTTCTCTAATTGGAAACAAGAGAAGAAAAGGACCTACTAAAACAAACCCAAAACAATTAAGAAAATGGTAATAGGAACATACATATCGATAATTACCTTAAATGTGAATTGATTAAATGCTCCGACCAAAACACACAGGCTCGCTGAATAGATACAAAAACAAGACCCATATATATGCTGTCTACAAGAGACCCACTTCAGACCTAAGGACACATACAGACTGAAAGTGAGGGGACGGAAAAAGATATTTCATGCAAATGGAAATCAAAGAAAGATGGAGTAGCAATACTCATATCAGATAAAATAGACTTTAAAATAAAGAATATTACAAGAAACAAGGAAGGACACTACATAATGACCAAGGGATCAATCCAAGAAGGTATAACAATTGTAAATATATATGCACCCAACATAGGAGCACCTCAATACATAAGTCAAATGCTAACAGCTATAAAAGAGCAAATTGACAGTAACAATAATAGTGGGGGAATTTAACACCTCACATACACCAATGGACAGATCATCCAGACAGAAAAGTTAATAAGGAAACAGAAGCTTTAAATGACAAAATAGACTAGATAGATTTAATTGATATTTATAGAACATTCCATCTGAAAACAGCAGATTATACTTTCTTCTCAAGTGCACATGGAACATTCTCCAGGATAGATCACATCTTGGGTCACAAATCAAGCCTTGGTGAATTTAAGAAAACTGAAATCATATCAACCATCTTTTCTGACCACAACAGTGTGAGATTAGAAATTACAGGAAAAAAACCATAAAAAACACAGACACATGGAGGCTAAACAATACATTACTAAATAACCAAGAGATCACTGAATAAATTAAAAGGGAAATCAAAAAATACGTAGAGACAAATGACAATTAAAACATGACAATCCAAAAGCTATGTGATGCAGCAAAAGCAGTTCTAAGAGGGAAGTTTGTGGCAATACAAGCCTACCTCAAGAAACAAGAAAAATCTCAAATAAACAATCTAACCTTACACCTAAAGCAACTAGAGAAAGAAGAACAAACAAAACCCAAAGTTAGTAGAAGGAAAGAAATCATAAAGATCAGGGCAGAAATAAATGAAATAGAAACAAAGAAAACAAGAGCAAAGATCAATAAAACTAAAAGCTGGTTCTTTGAGAAGATTAAAAAAATTGATAAACCCTTATCAAGACTCAACAAGAAAAAGAGGGAGAGGACTCAAATCAATAAAATTAGAAATGAAAAAGGAGAAGTTACAAAGGACACCACAGAAATAAAAAGCATCCTAAGAGACTATTACAGGCAACTCTATGCCAATAAAATGGACAATCTGGAAGAAATGGACAAATTCTTAGAAAGATATAACCTTCCAAGACTGAACCAGGAAGAAACAGAGAACATGAACAGACCAATCACAAGTAATGAAATTGAAACTGTGATTTTAAATCTTCCAACAAACAGAAGTCCAGGGCCAGATGGCTTCACAGGTGAATTCTACCAAACATTTAGAGAAGAGCTAACACCCATCCTTCTCAAACTCTTCCAAAAATTTGCAGAGGAAGGAACACTCCCAAACTCATTCTACGAGGCCATGATACCAAAACCAGACAAAGATGTCACAAAGAAAGAAAACTACAGGCCAATATCACTGATGAACATAGATGCAGAAATCCTCAACAAAATACTAGCAAACAGAATCCAACAGCACATTAAAAGGACCATACAACATGATCAAGTGGGATTTATCCCAGGGATGCAAGGATTCTTCAATATACACAAATCAATCAATGTGATACACCATAATAACAAACTGAAGAATAAAAACCATATGATCATCTCAATAAAAGCAGAAAAAGCTTTTGATAAAATTCAACACCCATTTATGATAAAAACTGTCCAGAAAGTGGGCATCGAGGGAAACTACGTCAACATAATAAAGGCCATATATGACAAACCCACAGCAAACATCATTCTCAATGGTGAAAAACTGAAAGCATTTCCTCGAAGATCAGGAACAAGAAAAGAATGTCCACTCTTGCCACTATTATTCAACATCGTTTTGGAAGTCCTAGCCACAGAAGTCAGAGAAGAAAAAGGAATAAAAGAATACAAATTGGAAAAGAAGAAGTAAAACTGTCACCATTTGAAAATCACATGATACTATACATAGATAATCCTAAAGATGCCACCAGAAAACTACTAGAGCTAATCAGTGAATTTGGTAAATTTGCAGGATACAAAATTAATGCACAGAAATCTCTTGCATTCCTATACACTAACAACAGAAGATCAGAAAGAGAAATTAAGGAAACACTCTCATTCACCATTGCAACAAAAAGAATAAAATACCTAGGAATAAACCCACCTAAGGAGGTAAAAGACCTGTATGCAGAAAACTATAAGACACTCATGAAAGAAATCAAAGATGACACAAATAGATGGAGACATATACCATGTTCTTGGATTGGAAGAATCAATATTATGAAAATGACTATATTACCCAAAGCAATCTACAGATTCAATGCAATCCTTATCAAGTTACCAATGGCACTTTTTACAGAACTAGAACAAAAAATCTTAAAATTTGTATGGAGACAGAAAAGACCCTGAATAGCCAAAGCAATCTTGAGGGAAAGAAACAGAGCAGGAGGAATCAAGCTCCTGGACTTCAGACTATATTACAAAGCTACAGTAATCAAGACAATATGACACTGGCACAAAAACAGAAATACAGATCAATGGAACAGCATAGAAAGCCCAGAGATAAATCCACACACCTATGGTCAACTAATCTATGACAAAGGAGGCAAGGATACACAATGGAGAAAAGATAGGCTCTTCAATAAGTGGTGCTGGGAAAACTCGACAGCTACATGTAAAAGTATGAAATTAGAACACTCCCTAACACCATACACAAAAATAAACTAAAAATGGATTACAGACATAAATGTAAGACTGGACACTATAAAACTCTTAGAGGAAAACATAAGAAGAACACGATTTGACAAAAATCACAGCAAGATCTTTTTTGACCCACCTCCTAGAGTAATGGAAATAAAAATAAACAAATGGGACCTAATGACACTTAAAAGCTTTTGCACAGCAAAGGAAACTATAAACAACATGAAAAGACCACCCTATTCAAATACTTGGACTAAGAAATTGATACATACAAACATGACTAAAGCTCTCATTCAGTGGTCATCAGGGAAGTAAACTGGGAAGACTCACCTGTCTTTGGGTGTTTTTCTGACTCAAAAAAAGGGCATCAAAATATGGTGTCCTGGCTTCCGTGGTGGCACAGCGGTTGAGAGTCCGCCTGCCAATGCAGGGGACATGGGTTCGTGACCCAGTCCGGGAAGATCCCACATGCCGCAGAGCGGCTGGGCCCGTGAGCCATGGCCGCTGAGCCTGCGCGTCCGGAGACTGTGCTCCACGACGGGAGAGGACACAACAGTGAGAGGCCCGCGTACCGCAAAAAAAAAAAAAAAAAATGGTGTCCTTGTTAAGTATTTGGTCATGGTCTCCACTTGACCTTAGTTCCATTTAAGTACTGTTTCCCCATCTAAGTAACCTGTGTCTAAAAACTTAAAGGATCTTCACTTTAAAAAATAAAAAGTTTTGAGTTTACTTTATGCAACCTCTCACTTTAAATAGTGGGGCTCAAATTTAAGTATAATTTACATAATTTTCCCTGCTATTTCCCAGAAACCCAAATTTTACCTCTGGAGGACAAAATAAATTGATGTTGAGCAATATATTCTAATGTTTTTGGTTTTATAGTGGATTTTAAGACAGTAGGAAAGTAAACGTACAGCCACATCCAGAGTCTGAATTAATGTCTTCCCTTTTAGGAGTAAACCAGAATTGATCCTAACACACTAAGAATAAAGAGCTACCCTCTTGATAACCATAAATTAAGTTCCTCATATTTTCTATAGTGTTTTAGAATTTCAAAACATTTTCCACATTATGTTTCAAAAATCCCATCTTATCCTCAAAATAAACCAATGAAGTAAGGATTATCTTTTTAACAGATGAGGAAACTGAGGTTCACATGATACACGTCTTGCCTCAACTCTCACAGTTGACAAAGTGGATTGAATTTTCACGCTTGATCTACCTTTCAGTTACACTCATTTTCTCTCTAATCATATTTGGTAGGAGGAGCTCCCAGCATAGGTTGGAGCCAGCATTTAAGGCTAATACTCTAATTTTAAACAACAGGAAAATCACAGAGAGACCATTGCTTACAGTTTGTAACATATATATCTTAATCGTTTTAATATAATTAATATGATGAAAAATGATAAAGAAAAACAAGATAATTTTCATGCCAAAAAAAGTATGTAGCTCAACCACCTAACAGCTCAATGCCAATCAGAACCTGACAAAAATAGAGTTGAAAAGTAGACAGATTCCTACAAGGGCCATCAGGGTACAGTGCTACAGTATCAAAAATTGTAGCCATCTCACTGCTCATTAGGCATTTACTATATCTTATAGATAATCATAGTATTTCAAATTGATTCTTGATTATCAAGATGCAGCATAGGACAAGGATTATGAATCCAGGTTTTAAGCTTTGGACAATTAACTTCTTTAAGACTCATTATGAGTGTGCTCCTTTATAAAGTTGGGACAACCAAGGGAGAAAGGTGTTTGTGAAAATTAAATGTATGTAATCTAACCAAGGAGGTGAAAGACTCTGAAAACTATAAAACATTGATGAAGGAAATTGAAGATGATATATAGAAATGGAAAGATATCTGTGCTTTTGGATTAGAAGAATTAATATTGTTAAAATGGCCATACTACCCAAAGCAATCTACAGATTTAATGCAACCCCTATCAAAATACTCACGACATTTTTCACAGAACTAGAATAATCCTCAAATTTATATGGAACCATAAGACTCCGAATTGCCAAAGCAATCTTGATAAAAAAGAACAAATCTGGAGGTATAACTCCCCTAGACTTCAGACTATACTATAAAACTATAGTAATCAAAACAGCATGGTATTGGCACCAAAAACAAACTCATAGATCACTGGAACATAATAGCCCCAAAATAAAATCACACATCTGTGGTCAATTAATCTATGACAAAGGAGGTAAGAATATACAATGGAGTAAAGACAGCCTTTTCAATAAGTGGTGCTGGGAAAACTGGACTGCTACATGTAAAACAATGAGATTAGAACATCCCCTCACATCACATGTAAAAATAAATTAAAAGTGGTTTAAGGACCTAAATGTAAGACCTGAAACCATAAAACTCCCAGAAGAGAACATAGGCAGAACACGTTTTGACATAAACCATTTTTCTGGATCAGTCTCCTAAGGCAAAAGAAATAAAACTGAAAATAAACAAATGGAACATAATCAAAAGCTTTTGTACAGCAAAGGAAACCATTGACAAAACTAAAAGACAACAGGCAGAATGGGAGAAAATATTTGAAAATGATGGAACCAGTGAGAGGTTAATATTCAAAATATAGAAACAACCCATACAACTCAAAATCAAAAAAATAAAAACAAACAACCCAATTAAAAATTGGACAGAAGACCTGAATAGACATTTTTCCAAAGAAGACATACAGACAGCTAACAGTCACATGAAAAGATGTTCAACGTTGCTAATTACTGGAGAAATGCAAATCAAAACAATGAGGTACCATGTAACGCTTGTCAGAACGGTTGTCATCAAAAGGCCTACAAATAACTAATGTTAGAGAGGGTGTGGAGAAAAAGGAACCCTTGTACACTGTTGGAGGGAATGTAAATTGGTGCAGCCACTATGGAAAACAGTATGGAGAGTCCTCAAAATTGTGAATCACTATGCTCTACACCTGAAACTTACATAATATTGTACATCAACTTTATCTCAATTAAAAAAAAAAGAGTAGGTAAAAAGAGAAGATGGAAGAAGGAGGAAAGCATAAAGCATAGAATGGTCATCAGATGGTCGTGGAAGAGAACAGAGAGAAAATGAATGGAGTTAAGCCCGCACATCCTAATGGGAAGATCTTCACTTGGTTTTCCAATAACCAAGGTTCCAATGAATTAACTTGCAGATCTTCAAGTCTACTTGATTGAGATTGGGCATTTGCTACACTGTAAGCTTCTTTAGTTTCTGTTCACTTCCATTGAAAACAAGAGGAAAGGGAAGTGGCTGACACAGCCACTCTTCCCAACTCTAGTCACATCAGCTGGGGCCAAAGAGGGGAATGAGAGAAGTTTTCTGATTTTTCCTTAGCAACAGACTTAGTGTCAGCAGTTTTCTCTCTAATCTCATTCTCTTAGCATACACCCCTCTCTTCCTGTACCGTTTCAGATGCAGGGAAACGTTTGCCTTCGGTGCCCTAAAATTTAAATAACTTACGACAACATAAATAACAGATACTGGTTTTCACAGAAGCAGTTTAAATTTGCACATCAGACCAACTTCTCAAAATTATAATTCCCTTGGCTAATGTTACAGAAGAAACTTTGGAGGTGGAGGAGAACAAGAGATGGGAGAATTGGACAGAACACCGAATGTGGAGAAAATGCTCTCAGATTCCTAGAGGTCCAGGGAGGGCATTAAGTCCTCAGAACTTCTACGAAAACGTGGTCAGTGTCCATTCTCGAAGGGAAAAGTTGCAGGAAACCTCATCCATCGGAAACCTTGAAATCCTGCCAGGAGGTTGGCATCTACCCTGTGCAGGGACAGGAGCAGTGTTCTGATCCCTCCCCTTCCCCAGCAGAGCTACCCAGTCTGTTACATGAATGGGGCTGTTTTCTTCAGGAGACAAGTCACAGCTGAGGACCGGGATTCCAAAGTCAGGACTGTCCCTATAACTGTCTACACAGTTGTCCCTCAGTAACCATGGGGGATTTGTTCCAGGAGTCCCCGGGGATACCCATATCCAGGGATGCTCAAGTCCCTGATATAAAATGGCAGTAGTACAATGAATACGGTTGCCCCTCCTTATCCATGAGGGGTGGGGAAGGGGTGTGTGGGAGGGTGGTGAGGGCCAACGGGATATCCCACAGAAAACCTAAAATGCAGTGGTGGTGTTTTCCTAAACACTACCCCAGAGCAAGATTCTGCAGTACAGTGAAGAGAAAATGACTCTATAGTTTGGTTGATTAAGACTTTGCCTCAGTCATATTTCAGTCATACTTCCTTTTGGAGACATGGAAGTCTTTAGGGTAATACTCTATTTACAATATAAATCTAATTTTCCTTATTAGCTATTTGGTTTTTTCTTGACAAATTAACATTTGATAGACTTGATAATTCTATTTAGAGACTTTGTTATGGGAAAAACAACCCTCCACAAATGACTAAATTCCCTATGCTTACCTCAGACATAATTATTTGATAGAAAGTACAGATTGCTTTGGTATTGTGGTAAATGGGATTAAGGTTTGTAGGATTCACTCTCTCATTAACAAGAAAATAGCAGAGGGCAAATGGGTTGAATCAAAGGCTCTTTTGAAATATTGAGTGCCCAGGAAATATCTGTCCTGCTGTACTGAAAATTTCCTTTTTGGCTTTTCTTTGCAGACCTCAATTCTACAGAGATGTATTCTGATACAGAAAAATAGCACTGTTTTTATTATCTCAGACTACATCTCTAAGCAGGGCTGAACAGAAAGAATTCTAATGCCACTTCCTGTCTCCCTGCGTTAGCTCTAATACTTTGGCAATGACCACAAAATAGATGGTGTAGATTATAAAGCGCTAGCTAGTGTAGGCCAGTGGATCCTGTTTCAGTTTGAAACAGCAAAACGCCACTAATCCGATTAAGAAAGTTCAGCTTCCCAGGTCACTGAAAGAAAATGTCTCTCAGGAGAGATTTGGACGTGATAGAATTAAGGCGTGATTCTCTCCAGTACATTTTGTGGACCTCTTAGTCAGGAAAATAATTAGAGATCATCAGAAACCCATATATATGTGCAAATGTGTTTACAAGAAATTTGATAGAGCATTGGCTTCCCCACTGTCTTATGAACAAACTAAGAGCACTTCCCCATACATATCTTTATGCATGGTTTTCCTACTCTCTTGGCTTTTCTGGTTAAAAACATATGCTACTGCTTAACCCAGATCCTACCTCTTTTGTGAAACTTTTCCTAGTCTAAGTTTTTAAATTTATCTTAATCCCTACACTAGCCACTCATACCATTGTTTAGCTTATCATTTGCTAACTTGTATTCATTCATTCATTCACTTATCCAGTCAACACATATGTATTCAAACTTATACTGTGCTGGTCATTATATTACTTCCAGGGTATACAATGGTGATCAAAACAGAGGCAGTACTATAGAGCTTAAATTGTGAAAAGTTCTAGCCAAACAAACAAACCAACAAAACACAACACCAGGCGGTTGTAGAGGAAGTGACATGGGAGAGGTAATTTCATTAGGTGATCAGGTAAGGCTGGTGGTAATGAACATCTGTCACTAGGGGCTGCCCAACATCTCGTGAACACCCTCCTTATACTGTGATAGTTTTCTGCATTGTGAAAAGAGCGCTCTTAAGGTGGAAACAAAAACCCTCCCATATAGGACAAAATACTGTCATGCATCTTTAGATTCCTTCACCTGCTTCCTTCCTTCAGAAGGTGCTACCCACTTCTGGAGTATGTCATCCCTGAGAGGAAGCTCTGGCCCACATGGTCCACATCCCTCAGATGTTAAAAGTTTCTCCCCTAAATTGCCCCTCCATTTACTTAGATGAAATGCCACAGTGCCAGAAGTGAGACCTGGCTTCCTGAATGGTCACCAGTGGGCTGAATTATATAACTTGGAAGCATGAGGAAACTAGCCTATCATGAGATTGACCTTGGCCAATAGGGAATGGATATGGGAAGAAGCTCCACATAAATTTTTCCTCCTTTTTCCTTTCTAAGGACTACCCTGAATCAGTTCCTCTTTTCACTTGCTCTGGAGAAGAACGAAATGTCAATGGACACATATACTGAGCTACTACTATAGCAGGAACCAACACAGAAATGCATCATAGCACTGTGCTCTGCCTCCACTTTTTCCCCACCTTCATTTCTGGATTTGTGCTTCTCAAATAAAGTGTTAGCATGGTAATCCTTGTCCCAGGCTTTGCTTTCTGGAGGACCTGGTCTAAAAGTCTTACATCTCCCATGCTCCTTTGCAGCTATGGATGGATCTATGTCCAGGTTTCATTAATCAGAGGTACCTGAGATTTGGATGCAGATAGAAAGAATATGAGTGAGTGACCATTAGTGGTAACATCTTTTAGTATGTGCTGTGGGAATAGTAGTATCATAGAGCTTCTGGAATCTAGATCCAAGGCCATGACTGACCGCTGCCAATCTGGGACAGTAGCAGCTGCGATGTTTTTGCTAGAAAAGTCCCGTGATGCATTGTGTATGATCTTAGCTATATCATCAGCCTTTGTAATCATTCATCTTAGTTCCCTGCTCCTCCTGAATATTCTGTACTCTGATATTTTATGATAAATATTTCTGTTTAAATTAAATACTGTGAATTCTTTTCTCTGCAACTAGTAATCCTGACCAATAGAACGTTGGTTCTCTGAACACCTATTCTCAATCTTCTCTTTTCCTTGCTATCCTCAAAAAGAGAGACTAAGAAGTGAAATATCTAAATTTCTAGTCTCCTTTACAACTGAGGATATACTTGGGATATAATGCTGGCTTACGAGAGAGAGGGGAAAATTCATGAGCAGGACTTTGCTTCCTGAATAAAAAAAAACGTGCCTTCAAACTTTCCTCTCATTCCTGCCTTAAAGACAAAAGTTATACCTCCTGCTGGGGGAGTCATCTTGCAACCATGAGATGACACAAGAATACAGACAGAGGCAAAACACTCACACATACAGTTTTTCAGAGTTACAAAGGTCTAAAAAAGAACCTATACCAAAACAAATGTATAATGGAGTGAGTATTTATTTTAATAAGTGAGATTACCCACATCCACAAAGAAGAGGATATGGCAATAACCTCTAGACAATGCGCTATGCTGTATTTGAGATAAGGTCTAAGAAAAATGTCAGCCCAGTAGAGCACTCTCTAAAATCTCCAGAAATTTACAAATTACTGAAATTTCCCATAAATTTCAAGTTAAAGATCTCTAGTCTCCAGGTAGTAGGTAATAAACCTCAAGATTTCACTTCAGACCTCATTTATACAACTCACAAACATCAGATGTACTCTCTTAGCCAAGATAGCAAGTAGTGGGCTTCCCTGGTGGCGCAGTGGTTGAGAGTCCGCCTGCCAATGCAGGGGACGCAGGTTCGTGCCCCGGTCCGGGAAGATCCCACATACCGCGGAGCGGCTGGGCCTATGAGCCATGGCCGCTGGGCCTGCGCGTCCGGAGCCTGTGCTCCGCAACGGGAGAGGCCACAACATTGAGAGGCCCGCGTACCACAAAAAAAAAAAAAAAAAAAAAAAAGATAGCAAGTAGTGAGAGAGGTATTTTCTTCTCTTATATGGGAGGAGGAAGTATGGCTGCCTGTTGTCAACAAATTCATGGAGCAGTGGACCAGAATCAAGCCATAGGCTGACATCATTAATCTCAGCAGTTTCCTGAGGCACTGAAGACTTGAAGTCCAGGTTCTCCCAAATGAGGCTCTGCCATAAGAATGAATCAGTACACTCCATATAAAAGTGCTGTCCATTAGTATCATATGTCTGTATAACTAGAATACATTTGAATTACTGATTATTTATTAATATTTGTCAGCCAAACTTCTTTTAAATTAATATTTCTTTGGAGATCAGTCACCCATATTATATTTCTTGCCTTTTCACTTTCCTTGAATAATGCATGAGCAGAATAGTGAAACATTTATTTTTAATTCAATTTCCCACTATCTACATTTAGGAGAAGGAATAAAGCAGGAGAAAAGAAATTTTTTCACTTGCTACCTTCGAGGTTTTCCCCTCTAGCGTTCTCCGAAAATAAGTTCGTTCACTCCACAGACACCAGAGAGAAAACAAATTCTTGTCATTAAGACAAGAAAATCTGGTAATAAAATTAATCTTGAAAACATACTTATGGTTATATTGATTAACACAGTCCAAGAACCAAAATTCCATTTGGCCTGGCCCCTAAAGCCAATGTCTGGAAAAAAAATAATAACTGAAGTTGTAATTCATGTTTTCTAGTACGGTAGAGCATTTTTAAAAACAGTTTATGCTAATTACATTCAGATGCATCAACATTATGATATTATTAAAAGTGAGAGGAAGAAGACAAGTCAAATCCCATTATCACAAATGAGGTTTTATGTTTCTATGCTAGAACAGTTAGCTTCTTCATTAGACATAACTGTAAATTCAGTGATGAGCTAAATTCCAGGACGGAGATGGAGCCTATCATTGAAATTACTGAGGCAGTGATATCCCACTGAACTATCTATGTACCGAATATGGGCTATGAAAATTAAGTATCAGGGTTCACAACTAAAATATAGTATGTCATATTGAATAACTAATGAGTTATATAAAATGTAGACTAGTAGAAAGCATAGATGTAGTAACATACTCTATTTATGCATTGTAGCAAAAAGCAATAATAGAATAATATCAATAAAACCTGTATCTCACACTACTGAAAAATATCAATAGAGATGAGTTTGCACAGAGATACAGGCATACACTCAAGCAGAGCCCTTTTTGAGAAGGGCTGAAACTAAATTCCTCCATTTTGTCCTGCCTCTTTAAGGCTCATTCAGTTCTGAATGAATCTGTGCCACCTAGATATTCATCATGCACTTATGTAAAAACAAAAGATTACTAGGTTTCCACATAGAGTCTGTGAGTCTTGGCCTTAAGTTCTGTTTTTAACTATGTAAGGCAGTTGTTAGAAAGTCTTTTATTATTAAGTTATATTGTATTAGGATGATTTGCCAGCTGCACTAGGACTATGCATGTGATACAAACACTACAGGCATGAAGCTGTATAGTGAGGTATACTGTGCAATAGAGACTCTACCTGGAAAGAGGAGAAAGAAGATTTAGGGCGTGGTAGGACTTGATCTGGATCTTGAAGGGTAGTTAGGATGTAAAAAGGCCTAGCAAAGACAAACTCGGCCAATTTGTTTAACTAGATTAATATATACAATGGAATATTACTCAGCCATTAAAAAGAATGAAATAATGTCATTTGCAGCAACATGGATGGACCTAGAGATTATTATACTAAGTGAAATAAGCCAGACAAAGACAAATATCATATGATATCACATATATGTGAAATCTTAAAAAAAAAAAAAGATACAAATGAACTCATTTACAGAACAGAAACAAACCACAGACAAAGAAAACAAACTTATGGTTACCAAAGGGGAAATGTTGGGGGGGGGCATAAATTAGGAGTTTGGGATTAACATATACACACTACTATATATAAAAAAGATAACCCATGAGGACCTATATATAGCACAGAGAACTATACTCAATATTTTGTAGTAACCTATAAGGGAAAAGAATCTGAAAAAGAATAGATAAATATGTATATGTATAACTGAGTCACTGTGCTGTGCACCTGAAACTAGCATAACATTGTAAATCAACTATACTTCAATAGAAAAAAATAGAAAAAAAAGAGATTCAGAAAGTAAAATAAGAAATCTAATATAGATAATAAAACACGATGATAAATTTAAATTCTATTGAGGTTTAACTTATTAGTGTAAATGTGATTTTGTGATAGCATGACGTCTTTATATATTTTATTTGTCTCCAGTTATCTTTATTTAATTTTCAAAGCACTTCTGTTTTCTGGACAATTTTTCTGTAAAAACACTTCCTAAACACCTTTAGTAATTTCGACCTTTTTTGTTAATGAATTTTAAAATTCACACATCTTGCTAAATCATCAGAGCCACACACATAGAGTGTATTTATGATCCCTTACAAAACTTCTTTTACTGAATCAAATTCCACACACTACCTAAAGGACATTATAATAATAGTCATATGAATATTATTATATTTGTACCTATTAGGGAAAAGCTATAGCTTATATACTTTATATGTATACTATACATACCTGCTATATTACACCATATCTCTTTTTATAATAAAGATACAATACAAAGGAAATGTTTCTCTCAGGGTTCAGCATAATAGAAATGCTGAACAAAAGATTTTCTTTCATTTTATAATCACAGCAAATCTAAATACAGATCAATGTTCCTCTCTTCTTTTAGAAAAGAATGGAAGAAAGGCTAAGTAGATTATAGACCATTATCTCAATAAGTGGCAGATGGTCAAAATATTTCACCCTACCTTATCATATTAGAGTAAGTTCAAATTCCACCCAGTTAAACTCTACAAAGAGAATGCACTCCAAATCACTAGCTGCAGAATTATCCTCACTGAATATGTGAAAACCTCATTTTCTTCCCCTGGTTCTTCAAAAGATCTAGAATCTACTTTATTAATAACCACATATATAAATTGTCAAATTAATTAAGTTGACATGCATCTCCTTGTAAATCATCTATTACAGGATACTGGAAAACCATCAGTAATCTTTTATCAAACCATGTACGAGGACCTATTGGAAAAATAATTCTGAGACTTCTAGTACCAACTGATAATCCATTTTTAGAAATTTAAAAGCTAATTATTTATGCATTAATTTTTGAGATATCCTCTCTATTTAGATGTTCTGCCTCTCTGTTTCAGTCCATGACTCATTTGAATAAGCTAGTAAGCTAAGAAGACTAGCAGGAGAACTGTTTTGCCCAAAGATCCAGTAAGACCTACAGGAAAATGATGTTTGGAGGGCATAGAACTTTGCAGCTGGCCCCGACAGCCTCAGTCCTCAAGTGAGATTTTCAGACTAACAAACCTAGACCTGGTACTTTGGCTGGGAGTAATGAAAAGACTTGATTTGGGATTTGGAGGATGGCTACCTAAGCTGTCTTATAGCTCAGCCCCTCAAAGACCCATGCCAGTTTCCTCAAGAGAGGGGAGATATATTTAACATGAATCAAGAAATGTACTCCATTAGTAAAGGTACAGTAGGAAAGCAAGAAAATGGGGTCACCCTGGTTTTTTGACCCACAAATAAGATCAAAGTATGTGATAAGAGGATAGTTACCACCAATCTCTGCACAACCACAGTTGGAGCAGAGCAGAGAATTGCTACTTGCCAAAGTAACAGCATATTATGCCTCTGTTCATTAATTGTACACAGTGGCTAATAGAGTGTTAGGAAATAGGAAATTACAAGTATGTAAATGGGTAATAATCTGCCACAGAAGGATTTTATAATTTCAAATTGTGAGATTCACAATAAATGTGAAAGAGGAGTTCAGAACAGCAGAGGGAACCAACACAGAAAATGAAAGAATATGGTGCGTTCAAGACACACAAGACTTCTGCTGTGACAGAATCACATGGTCAATAAGCTGGGAAGATGATATTGGAAAGGGAAGGTAGAATCAGGCTGTCAAGAGCCTTATAGACTCTTAGGAGTTTTGATTTGCTCCTAGAGAAATTTGGGAGTCATTAAAGATACCAGAGCAGGAGTGCACCTCTATATATTTGTGTCTGAAAAAATAACAATACTGATAGTTTGGTGAAAGGAGTCAAGGCTGATGGTAGGCGGGGATGCTGAGGGCCTCCTCCATGGACTAGACAGGGGATAATGATGAAAGAGCAGATTTGAAAGATACAAGAGGATTTACTGAGAGCATCCCATGTACCAGGGACTGTGCTGGTTTATGAGGATAAAATGGTGAATCAAAATAAATCTGACCCCTGAGCTCTTGGTAAACAGTGGGGACGTAAAAAATATAGTCATTTATTTAATAACCACTCAAATCTGTGCATTGCTTCAGGCTGTAATAAGTTCAGTTTTGAAACAGCTTGTGAAAAACAAACTTGAGAGAGCTTCGGCGATGAATTAGCATGAATTATGTAAGATGCTTAAGAGTTAAGTAAGTGAAGGAACATCTGAGAATATTCCAGGTAGAGCAAGAACCTGGGCAAAGTCCTGGAGGGAAGGGAATCTGGAACAGTCTAACTTAAAAGAGGTTTTAGTGGGTTCCATGAGAGATGGTGACGCTATAAGACAGAAAATACAGGAAGAGAAGCAGGTCTAAGGGCAGTGGTAGAAGAAAGTAAAAAAAAAATGTGTTGTACTTAGGACACTTTAAGTTAAAATGTCTGCAAAACATTGGGTTATTTGTGCAGGGCAGGTAGACAGGGCTGGCAATCAAATTCTAGATTCATCAGTGTCTACATGGTCCTCTGATTAATGACTTAGTGAAGTTGCCCAGGGAATGTATATAGAAACAAAAGGGTCAAGGGTTAGGGGACAAACCAATAATTATGAAATAAGTAAACCAAAAAGAGAGGAAAGGAGACTGAAAAAAGTGGTCAGAAATACTAGAAAAAGGACGCAAGGATGGTGTCATGGAAGCCAAAGGCAGCAATTACCACAGAGAAAACACTGATTGGGTGAAATGTCATAGATTGATCAAATACAATGCGTTATAAAGAGTCCAGAGTTGGGCAAGCCAGAGGTCAGAGATTACCTCAGCAAACCAAGTTTCAGGTCAGGATAGTCAGGAAAGCTGTTGAGGAACGAAAAGAGGGAATGTTCCATACACATTGAAAAAAAAAAAACAGAAAGAAAGAAACTAATGTCTATAGCTCTTAGTCGCACTTAAAATTTTTTTTTCTTATAAATAAAGCCTCTACCACCTTTGCTAAAAACTGAGGTCGCAAAGCCAACTTCCATGAATGATTAAATGCTTGATGTTCTCAATTTTTAAAACTAACCTGATTTTTTTTTTTAAACAAATCTGGTATAACTTGAGAGAACAGTATTTTTGTTTCTGCGATTTCCTTGTAGAATCATATTTGATTTTCAGAAAGGCAAATGTTACGTATGTGAGGGTAGGATACCATCTTATACACACAGCAGATTCCAAGAAAGCATTCTGTGCCATGGATGGTTAGGCAAATATTCTTCCCTTAGTTCCGGTACTTTCCTCTGGACTTTTGCCTCCTAAGTCTGAACTTGTCTATTGGGGGAAGAAAAGAATGTGGCAAAAACATGTGTCAGCAAGTGTATGCTTATTTCAAAACAGTACCAAAGAATAAAATAAGTAGATCTGATGACTTCGTATAAAAAATAAATGACCCCACAAAGTGATTGGTTAACACAAATGTAAATAAATTATTTTCTGAAGAAATAAAACGATACTTACAAGTGGTGATGTACTTTTATAAGAATATACTTTTAGAAGTGTTTTAAAGCTATACTTGCTTCTAGATTGATATCTTAGTATAAATTAATGCAAAAGGACTAATTTTCCTTCCCTTTACCACCAGGTACAAGGTAGACAGGGACACACACAGAACCCATCCCCACACACACACACACACACACACACACACATACAACAGTAAACCCACAGAAACCAAAAGAAACTAAGAGACCATACAAAGCTCAGATGATCTCCAAGCTAGTGATAAATGAGTAAGGCACATTATTTATCTTTATAATAATTATTTTTAGATAAATAAACACTGGAAAACTTCACTCACATCCCAAAGAGATCTGTTATTTAATTCAGTAGAACACAGATGAGTTTGAGAGTGAAGCTATATGGCATAATATGATATACGTCAAATTAGAGTACTGGACTGATTTTATTTTAAGCAGTTTCACCTTTGCTCCATATTGACCCTTTTATTTTATTTCATTCCCTTTTATCTATTAGAAAATATCACTACATGCTTTTTTATACTAGCTTAGCACACTCCCCCCTTCAAAACAGTAATCATGGTGATAAAAACAGCTACCATTTCTAATGTATCCTACGTTGCAGAAAACACGTAGTGGGTGTTTTACAGATATCTCATTTTACAGATGAGGAAACTGCGACTCAGAGAGTTGATGCAACTTGTCCGGGGTCATGCAGCTAGTAATTGTAAGAGCAGGGCTTGAAACTCAGGTATTGAAATCCAAGCTTTTTCCTTCACCACACTGTAATTCACTGTTCAACCAAGAGCTGAACAGAAGGCAAATTAGAGAAAGGCAGTTACGATGCACCATGAAACATAAATAAGTAAATAAATAAATAAATACTACTGCCAAAAAAAAACCAAAAAAAAAATCTGTTAAATATGTGAAGCCAAGGCTTCTTATGTGAACATTTGTTGAATGTTCAATTGTTGAACATTTGTTTGTTGCAGCTGAAAATGATTAAATTAGAAATCTCAATCAAGTGTTCACAAAATGACTTTCATCCTGGGATCAGTCTCCACGTCACAACCATTCTTCTAACTTTCTTAAGCAATATATTTTGGCTTGACCACTCTTAGCGGTTGAAGTTGGGCCAGCATGGTTTTACTCTCATCTTCCCGGCAAACCTCCCTACCTTTCTCTCCAACTTCTGCTGATTCTCCTTCAACTTAGCACCTTCCCCAGGATTCCAGCCTGTGCCCTTTCACTGGTCTATCTGCCAGCCTAAGCCACTGAAGGCGGAGTAAAACTCAGGGTGCACTCTGCACAACTTGGCTGTCCCTTATGGGGAAAAAACTGGTGCTTTGCTAAATTAAGCACAACTCAGAAGCACCCCCAGGGTGTCCTCAATTTTGTGATCCAATTAGGCAGCCCATGATGTGACACACAACTACTAGATGCTAAAAGGAAAGGAGAAAGAAACCCCTTCAAAGGAGTGTAAGGGATAATCTCAAACTTGCTGTGCTCGTAGGCAGTGGGTAAACCGTGACAACACAGAGGCTATTCAGTTCTGAGAAAAGTCTAGGCTAATCTGGAGATGAGAATGACAATAATTGCAAATATTCTTTGCAGCCACATCAAAACAAACAGCCAAGGTGCACAATGAGAAATTATTGCTGGTAATCTACGCCCACGGAGATAGCTATCACCACCAGGAGTGTTATCTTTGAAGGGCAGAGGTCTGAATGCTTGCTGGGCTAGCCAGGAAAAATATCATAGACCCTGAGACTTACTGATCAAAGCAAACTGAAGTTCCCTAAAGGAATCAGGATATGAGCTCATACACATGTTTTTAAAATGAGGATACACTCAGATTATTTATATATAACCCCTGGATATTGCCCTATGGGCATCCCAGTCTAGACCACACCCTATGAGCTCCAAAAGAATTTGGAGAAATAAACTTGGCATGGCCAATGCTCTTGTTCATGGTTTTAGGACTGGAAACCTTGAAATTCCTCACATTTCTTTCAAATCAAGATATTTAGATTGCAAACCCTTTAATCCAACTAAAAAGAGATATTTGGAATGTCTGAGCTCTCCACCCAGATTGAAGAGTAGTGTTTCAATTAGTACCATGGATTGAGGAATTCTTTGGCATCTACCATTAAGTGAGCAAACTCAAAGATGATAAAATAAACTTTAAAAGACGGAAGAAAGAAAGAGAGAGAGAGAGAGAGAGAAAGAAAGAAGGAAAGAAAGAGAAAACGTTCATTTTAATTAACTTCGAGTGAGACTTAAAAGTCAGCCTAAACCACAATAAGTCAGTTTCCAAAACGTTGCTCTTTTTTATTTTTGCCAGACAGCATGACTCCACTGCCACTTAATTAGTGCTGATTTTTAAATGCATCGCTTTTTTTTTAAGTAACTGATTCATAAACAAAGAGAATACAATTCTCAGAAGAGCCAAGGCAATATTAGCATCTCTAAGTTGTTTTAAATTAATTCACCAAAACTATAATATGAACATATCTCAATATCAACTGCCAAAAATCTAGGTCAAGGTCATGCTAAATCATTTTCCTCTAAATAGTATAATAAAATTCACTGGGCTTTCAACCAAGAATAGTCTACAAAACAGCTACCTCGAAACCCCTACATCCTTAGATTTGCCCCAATATCTTAAACACAGTATTTTTTAAACTATAAATTATATCTATTTACTGGCATTTTGAGAGAAGCTGCCATCATATTGTCACCAGGTTAGATTAATTGTTTTCTTTAATTTTAATTTATTTAATTAAAAATTTTTCTTTAATTTTATTTTTATCAGTATGGCCTTGGCACTTTGTTTAACCCTGTAAAATTTTTTGGTAAGTGCAACTTTCACAAAAGATAAAATCATGTGTTGGACACACTTTTCCTCATATTGGGAAGATCCTGCCCGGATCAGAAATCTTATTCATGTGAAAAAATCTATTCTTCACACATAAAAGTGGCCCAGGGGCTTCCCTGGTGGCGCAGTGGTTGAGAGTCCGCCTGCCTATGCAGGGGACACGGGTTCGTGCCCCGGTCCGGGAAGATCCCACATGCCGCGGAGCGGCTGGGCCCGTGAGCCATGGCCGCTGAGCCTGCGCGCCGGAGCCTGTGCTCCGCAACGGGAGGGGCCACAGCAGTGAGAGGCCAGCGTACCGCAAAAAAAAAAAAAAAAAAAGTGGCCCAATAAGCTGGGAGCTATTAATATGTTAATTCAGTTCTTGTCTTTAGCAGAGTTGGCAAAAATAAAATGTGTAGAAGTTTGACCCCAAGAAAATCGATTCATTAATCTGGCAATGACTCACTATTTCCCGAATCCATCTTGCCCTCTGACCTTAGTTAAATCTATATCTCCGTTGCTCTTAGTGATAATGTGGGATTGTTTGTCAATTAGCTGTCTGAAGAACTGTAATACCTATTATATTTTATTTACCATACTATATTGTATAGAGCAACAGTCCCCAACCTTTTAGGCACCAGGCACCAGTTTCATGGAAGATGATTTTTCCACGGACCGGGGTGGGGGGGTGTGAATGGTTTCTGGATGATTCAAGCACATTACATTTATTGTGCCCTTTATTTCTATTATTATTACATTGTAATATATAATAAAATAATTATACAACTCACCATAATGCAGAATCAGTGGGAGTCCTGAGATTGTTTTCTTACAACTGGATGGTCCCATCTGGGGGCGATGGGAGACAGTGACACCCAAAGTGTGTAGCTTATGTCCAGTCTACTCTGTAAGATGCAATTTAATTGTCACTTGCTACTCACTGATAGGGTTTTTGTTGTTGTTGTTGTTTGTTTGTTTGTTTGCGGTACGCAGGCCTCTCACTGTCGTGGCCTCTCCCGTTGCAGAGCACAGGCTCCGGACGCGCAGGCTCAGCGGCCATGGCTCACAGGCCCAGCCGCTCCGCGGCATGTGGGATCTTCCCGGACCGGGGCACGAACCCGTGTCCCCTGCATCGGCAGGCGGTCTCTCAACCACTGCGCCACTAGGGAAGCCCACTGATAGAGTTTTGATATGAGTCTGCAAGCATTTGATTTATTATGGTCTCTGTGCAGTCAAACCTCTCTGCTGATGATAATCCGTATTTGCAGCTGCTCCCCAGCGCTGGCATTATCGCCTCAGATCCACCTCAGTTCATCAGGCATTAGGTTCTCATAAGAAGCGCCCAACCTAGATCCCTCACATGTGCAGTTCACAGTAGGGTTCGCGCTCCTATGAGAATCTAATGCCGCCACTGATCTGACAGGAGGCAGAGCTCAGGTGGTAATGTGAGCAATGGGGAGTGGCTGTAAGTACAGATGAAGCTTCGCTCAATTGCCTACCACTCACCTCCTACTGTGCGGCCTGGTTCCTAACAGGCCACAGACTGGTAGCCATCCATGGCCCGGCGGTTGGGGACCCCTGGTATAGAGTTTACCTGATATAATTAGTATCTGTGTGTCAAAGTATAATAACTTTCTAAAAGAATGTGTTGAAAAAAGTGACATCATATAACCTGTATTCATTTCAAAGAAGAGTAGACATAAATCAGATATATGACACGTGAATTCTAATGGTATAATTGTTTACATCTTGAAGTTGTTCATGATTCTCTCAGTATTCACCTACCTCTTCAAGACTCAACTAGGAGGCCATCTGACAGAACACTGCATTGCTCCCATTCCTTCCCAAAGATACAGAGGCAAGAAAAGGAAATCACAGTCTTTCCCAAAGGCATTTGCTCAAGTGTCACACTTAAGGGACATGATCATAATTTCACATTTTTTAATGTGCTTTTGAAAAATAACAAACTCAATTTTGAAGAGTGAAGTGTTTTTTCTTAAAGGACAACATTATGAAAGCACTCAAAGCAACTATTATATTAATTGCCTTTTCTTTTACACTCTTTCCATCTTCTTTAATCATTGTTCCTAAATGAGTTTAAGGCAATCAGATCACATTAGCCTCCTGCCCAGGAGGCCAGCCTCAGAATTGATTCCACTCCTTCATGATTTTTCAGCCCGAGGGTCTTGCACACTTGAACCAGACCTATCAGGACCTAGCCCTCTCCTTATGAGGTAACTGACAAGGCAAGAATCAACCTCCCCCGGGTAGAGAAAGCATTTCCTCCTGCCTACCAGGAATATAGAAATAAAGCATACAATCTCTTGGCCATGATTCCAGGGAGAGTTGGTGAGATTCATAAAGGGATGGAACCATTTTCCTTGGGTACATGAGCACAGCTCATCTGCCCTTGGGCCTATAGGACAAGGAAATCATGGGTTTTTGTATATTTGTTTGTATTTGACTAATTTAACAAATTCTTACTAATTCTAATAATTCTTCAATCAAATTTTTAGTGAACAATCATATTATTTCCATTTAAGGATAATGTTGCCTCATTCTTTTGAAAAGTTACTTCAGCTGCAAAGTGGGTTACACTTGGTTTGAAGAATGAAATGAGTACTGAGCTTTTCAAGCAGTTTTGAGATATATGGATTTGAAGACAAAATGCTAAAGACAGAGCAACCAAAGAACCATTGTAGTAGTTTAGGTGTAATGCAGTGATGAATGAAATAGGACGACTGCTTAAAAAAATACGGACAGAAAGAGAAATAGCTGAAGAATATTTTAGATTTTAAAAACTGCTGGATGGGGAAGATGAGTAGGCAATAAAAAAATAACTCCAACCTTTCTTAACATGCACTATGAACGGTAACTAATGAAGAGTAAGCAGAGTTGCTATATTTTTATAGATGCCGAAATGGATTACAATAAAGAAATATGAAAAGAGGATTTAAAAAGTAAATAAATCTGACTTCTTAGTTTATAAACAGTGCAAATCAGACCAAGACAAATCATCAGATATTCTACCGTATCTTCACGATCTCATGTAATCTTGCTAATACCAGGAGACCTCACAATAATGATATTTGTATAAAGCTTTCACACTACATGAAGCAACTACAAATACGTTGTATGTAGAAATGATTCCCTAGAGCAATGCTGAGAGATTTTTGACACTAAAAATTCCTAAAAATAGTTACAGCTTATAAAATCTTTTCTACGATTTCAGTTGATAATTATAATCCATCCTTTATTTTCTTGCAAATTCCATTCTACCAAACGTGATCTACCAGTGGCCTCCACAGGCAAACATGCTATTCTACCCTTGTATGTATATTCCACCCTCGTTTGTCCACGCGTCATTCATCTTTCCACTCCTGTGCATATGGTGAAGCCCTATTTAGCCTTCAAAGCAATCTTTTGCCCTTTTCTTGAAGCAGGGGGATTAAGAGGCAGAGGAGATGAAATTGGGGTGGAGGCAGGAAGTTGCTAGAAAGGAAAAATTCAGTTACCTCGAGCTTCCTGGGCAAATGGGTAAATCAGAAGATCAGGGAGTGTGCTGGCAGCTCTCCTCCACAGCTGTTGTGGGCCTCCACAGATAGTCATTATTTCAGTTCTCTAAGCTCAGGAAACCATTTTACTGTTGATGCTGGTGCATCTGCCCTGTTTCCATCTCCAAAAAACAAAATACAGATTGTTCCTCGCGCCCTTCCCGTTGCCCTCCCCCACCTATAAATCTTTCCCATCCTTAGCCTAACTCATTTCCCTTATTCAAAGGAGGAAAAACCGTGGCATTTGTTGCTTGCAAAGGCAAACACAATGGAAGTTGCAACCCATTTTTTTCTCTGGTCTCAATTTTACTGATTATTCTCTTGGCCAAGTAAAAATTTTAAAGAAAGCAAAAGAAACTTTTATGAGAAAAGTTTAAAATAAAATGAACTAAACCACAAGGAATTATATTTATTACATGATGCCACTAAGGTTTTTACCATTATTTCTATTGTGAAAAATAGAAAATTCAGTAACTGCTCTCGATCGACTAGTTTATTCACTTTAGTAAAGTGAAGGTGTTTTCAATAGATTTGACTTAAATTACCTTCTGTTGCATCTACTAAAACACTGTCAACAGTTTAGTATAAATAAGACTGCTGTTACAAGTATAATTTTCCAAGTTATATTTCCTCACTTTCTATTCCACTTTGCTTTTATAACTATCCTGTTCTTTTCAAATGGTCAAGGGGTCATTAAGAGAGTGGAGTGGGGAAGAGAAAGAGGGTCTGGACAATGTTGATGAGCAATGAAAACCAGTTTTAGGTACCCTTTTTAAGCTCCCATAGTGATCATCATGTGAGAAACTGATGTCTGTTGCTAATGATCCTATCCCAGACTCTGATCTAATTCTGAAAATGCAAGAACAAAGCACACGCTGCTTCTACCCTTATTTGCTTACCCCATTCACTCTGACATCTGCAAAAAAAAAAAATGGATTATGAAATAATTTTCTTGGGCATAGTTTTTGAGAAGTATTTTTTCCCTTTTCTTAGTTTCGGGACATTGGTCTTGGGTAACTTCTCTGAGACCAGGCTCCCAGAGGTAGCAGTTGATCTGATTGATGTTGGATGCCTATTAAGTGGTCTCAATGCCCATTCTCACTGATTCCATCTGCCAGGTACTCCTTAATACACTCAATCATTTTAGAGTAGGTGACCAAAAACTGCCCCAGTCATGCATACATTTGCTCAACAAACACTCATTGATAGTGTGTGATGTTTGCAACATGAAAGTAATGATTCTGTGTTCAACTAAGAGTGAACTTATTACATCTAATGTACTCAAATCCCTTAGCTCCCCCTATAGGGAGGGTTGGGTTAAAGTAGGGAGTGAGGGGAGACAAATTTCACAGGCAGGTTTAATTTCACAGTAGAGAATTAAAGTCTGAAAGAGTCCATTCTTGTTGTCCCACTATGCCAAAGTCGAAAGAGCAACCAAGAAAAACAATCTTATTTGTACAGCTGATAGAATTAGTCAAGTAAGCGCACACTTTTGCTACTATATGAGAGAAGCAAGAACATATATATATATATATATATATATATATATATGCTATTATATATAAATATGCTATTATATATATATATATTTTTTTTAATCCCATCTCTGCTACTAATCATTCTTTCTATTCTCCTATTCCCTATATGGCTATGTATTGGCATTAGCAAAGGCTCTCATTGATGAAGCAAATACCCAGCATGGGTTTAATTTACTATTAGGCCAGGTATTTCTAATGCATTAATTCACTCATTCATTCAGTAATTCAGTAAACATCACCAAACAACTAATAATACATAGACTCACAATATCTCCCCTCTATGTTTATCCTGAAATAGAGAAGCAAAACTGTATACTAGTGTTTCGAATTCAGTGAGGTAAAAGCTGAAATCAGAGTGTGTATAACACACAAAGTACTGTGGTGGCACACCAAAAAATGATGTGATCGGTTTTGTGTGGTTGAAAAAAGGGATGAGATTTAAAATCTCAGAGATAGATCGGGAGAGGGGGAAGATGGCGGAGGAGTAAGACGCGGAGATCACCTTCCTCCCCACAGATACATCAGAAATACATCTACACGTGGAACAACTCCTACAGAACACCTACTGAACTCTGGCAGAAGACCTCAGACCTCCAAAAAGGCAAGAAACTCCCCACGTACCCGGGTAGGGCAAAAGAAAAAAGAATAAAAGGGCAAAAGACAAAAGAATAGGGACGGGACCTGCACCAGTGGGAGGGAGCTGTGAAGGAGGAAAGGTCTCCACACACTAGGAAGCCTCCTCGCGGGCGGAGACTGCGGGTGGCGGAGGGGGAAGCTTTAGAGCCGCGGAGAAGAGTGCAGCCACAGGGGTACGTAAGGCAAAGCGGAAAGATTCCCGCACAAGGATCGGCGCCGACCAGCACTCACCAGCCTGAGAGGCTTCTCTGCTTACCTGCCGGGGCGGGCGGGGCAGGAGCTGAGGCGCGGGCTTCGGACGGCTAGCCCGGAGGGTGTCTGGGGAAAAGTCTGGCCCTGCTGAAGAGGCAAGAGACTTTTTCTTCCCTGTTTGTTTCCTGGTGCGTGAGGAGAGGGGATTAAGAGCGCTGCTTAAAGGAGCTCCAGAGACGGGCGCGAGCCGCAGCTAACAGCGCGGACCCCAGAGACGGGCATGAGACACTAAGGCTGCTGCTGCTGCCATCAAGAAGCCTGTGGGCGAGCACAGGTCACTCTCCACACTTCCCGTCCGGGGAGCCTGTGCAGCCCCCCACTGCCAGGGTCCTGGGATCCAGGGACAACTTCCCCGGGAGGACGCACGGCGCGCCTCAGGCTGGTGCAACGTCATGGCGGCCTCTGCCGCCGCAGGCCCGCCCCGCATTCCATACCCCTCCCTCCCCACGGCCTGAGTGAGCCAGAGGCCCCAAGTCTGCTGCTCCTTTAACCCCATCCTGTCTGAGCGAATAACAGACGCCCTCCGGTGACCTACACGCAGAGGCGGGGCCAAATCAAAAGCGGAGCCCCGGGAGCTGTGCGAACAAAGAAGAGAAAGGGAAATCTCTCCCACCAGCCTCAGGAGCAGCGGATTAAATCTCCACAATCAACCTGATGAACCCTGCAACTATGGAATACCGGAATAGACAACAACATCCCAAATTGAGGAGGTGGACTTTGAGAGCAAGATTTATTATTTTTTCCCCTTTTTCTCTTTTTGTGAGTGTGTATGTGTATGCTTCTGTGTGAGATTTTGTCTGTATAGCTTTGCTTTCACCATTTGTCCTAGGGTTCTACCAGTCCATTTATTTGTTTGTTTGTTTTTTTGTCTGTTTGTTGTTTCTTTACTTTAAAAAATTTTTTTTCATATTAATTACTTTTTATTTTAATAACTTTATTTTATTTTATGTTACTTATTTTATTTTCTTTTATCCTCTTTCTTTCCTTCTTTCTACTTTTTCTCCCTTTTATCCTGAGCCGTGTGGATGAAAGACTCTTGGTGCTGCAGCCAGGAGTCAGTGCTGTGCCTCTGAGGTGGGAGAGCCAACTTCAGGACACTGGTCCACAAGAGACCTCCCAGCTCCACATAATATCAAACGGCAAAAATCTCCCAGAGATCTCCATCTCAACATCAACACCCAGCTTCACTCAACGACCAGCAAGCTACAGTGCTGGACACCCTATGCCAAACATCTATCAAGACAGGAACACAACCCCACCCATTAGCAGAGAGGCTGCCTAAAATCCTAATAAGTCCACAGACACCCCAAAACACGCCACCAGACGTGAACCTGCCCACCAGAAAGACAAGATCCAGCCTCATCCACCAGAACACAGGCACTACTCCCCTCCACCAGGAAGCCTACACAACCCACTGAACCAACTTTAGCCACTGGGGACGGACACCAAAAACAACGGGAATTACGAACCTGCAGCCTGCAAAAAGGAGACCCCAAACACAGTAAGATAAGCAAAATGAGATGACAGAAAAACACACAGCAGATGAAGGAGCAACATAAAAACCCACCAGACCTAAAAAATGAAGAGGAAATAGGCAGTCTACCTGAAAAAGAATTCAGAATAATGATAGTAAAGGTGATCCAAAATCTTGGAAATAGAATAGACAAAATACAAGAAACATTTAACAAGGACCCAGAAGAACTAAAGATGAAACAAGCAACAATGAACAGCACAATAAATAAAATTAAAAATACTCTAGAAGGGATCAATAGCAGAATAACTGAGGCAGAAGAACGGATAAGTGACCTGGAAGATAAAATAGTGCAAATAACTACTGCAGAGCAGAATAAAGAAAAAAGAATGAAAAGAACTGAGGACAGTCTGAGAGACCTCTGGGATAACATTAAATGCACAAACATTTGAATTATAGGGGTTCCAGAAGAAGAAGAGAAAAAGAAAGGGACTGAGAAAATATTTGAAGAGATTATAGTTGAAAACTTCCCTAATACGGGAAAGGAAATAGTTAATCAAGTCCAGGAAGCACAGAGAGTCCCATACAGGATAAATCCAAGAAGAAACATGCCAAGACATATGTTAATCAACTGTCAAAAATTAAATACAAAGAAAACATATTAAAAGCAGCAACGGAGAAACAACAAATAACACACAAGGGAATCCCCATAAGGTTAAGACCTGATCTTTCAGCAGAAACTCTGCAAGCCAGAAGGGAGTGGCAGGACATATTTAAAGTGATGAAGGAGAAAAACCTACAACCAAGATTACTCTACCCAGCAAGGATCTCATTCAGATTTGATGGAGAAATTAAAAACTTTACAGACAAGCAAAAGCTGAGAGAGTTCAGCACCACCAAACCAGCTTTACAACAAATGCTAAAGGATCTTCTCTAGGCAAGAAACACAAGAGAAGGAAAGACCTACAATAACAAACCCAAAACAATTAAGAAAATGGGAATAGGAACATACATATCAATAATTACCTTAAATGTAAATGGATTTAAATGCTCCCACCAAAAGACACAGACTGGCTGAATGGACACAAAACAAGACCCATATATATGCTGTCTAGAAGAGACCCACTTCAGACCTAGAGACAGATATTATTATACTTATTTTTCAGTCTGGCAACTCTCATCTTTTATTTACTGTCTTCTTTATCTATCACCCTCTCTCTCAAATGAGTGGTGGTCATTTAGACACTATTGGAAAAAATAAGCTTGGATGGGAAAATGTGAACTTTTAGTTCCCATTGTCTGTAGAGGTTTGGTGGCACAATTATCTCTAACTAATAGTGGCACTTTGCAGCCATCACTTACAATTGCTTTAATTTGAGCTACAGAAGAAGGGGGCTTTCTCAGATCTTCAACACCTCGAATTACAGGACTCAGAGGCAATTTACGCCCTAGGCTTCTCAAGGAAACTCTCTAAGAGAAGGGGTGTTTCCTTCTCTCTCTGCTTGAAGTCTGACCTATTCTGAGCTCATCTCACACTTTCACAAGACTTTGCTAAAATGGCAAAAAGTACCCAACACAGACACCGACATTCTGAATTTTTCCTACCATTTCCCCTTGTGCTTTAGCTCCAATTCATATGTGGTTTGTCTTCCAAAGGACAACAGATAACAATGTGACAAATAGTTTCCCATCCTATAATAGAGTTATTAGTTGTCCAGTCTGCAATATCTGAATTTTTGCTATATAAATGCCTCCTCACCACCAAGACAGGTCCTATTTTCAAGTTGTTATCACACCCTACCTCCAGATGCTAAATTCTATATTAAGTAGGATTCAGTTTGGCTGTGGATAAACAAAAAAAATTAAAAACACACTACTACATATAAAACAGATAACTAATCCTGACCTAGTGTATAACACAGGGAACTCTACTCAATACTCTGTAACGACTTAAACAGGAAAAGAATTTGAAAAAGAATACATGTATATGTATAACTGAATCACTTTGCTGTACCCCTGAAACTAACACAACATTGTAAATCAACTATACTCCAATAAAAATTAAGAAGAAAACAATATATCAGAGTGTTAAACAAGATAGGGTTTGGTTTTTTTTTTTTTTTCTATCACAGAGAAAAATGCTAGAGGCAAGTATGCTAGAGATTCTGCTGGAACAAAGGGCACACATGCTTACTGTCCAGTATACTGAAGACAATAGCTCTGCTGAGCGCAAAGCTCAGGCATTCTTATCACCCATTATAAAAATTTTTGTTCCTTAACTTTGGGGTTCATCCCCCATAATGCAACCCACTGTGGGTGACTGTATCATCTGACCCTCTTCATGTTGCCCTATGGGAACTGCAGTTCGAGAAACCAATACAGGGCTTCCCTGGTGGCGCAGTGGTTGAGAGTCCGCCTGCCGATGCAGGGGACACGAGTTCGTGCCCCGGTCCGGGAAGATCCCACATGCCGCGGAGCGGCTGGGCCCATGAGCCATGGCCGCTGAGCCTGCGCGTCCGGAGCCTGTGCTCCGCAACGGGAGAGGCCACAACAGTGAGAGGTCCGCGTACCGCAAAAAGAAAAAAAAAAAAAAAGAAACCAATACAAATGCTCGTGATCTGGCTACCGCTGTTACTGTGAGTAATAAAGCCTCCTGTCTCTGACCAGGAGTCACCTGTCTTCTACCAGCATCCATGGAATTGTGACCGGCTAACATGTTAGCTTGCAACTAGGGCAAAATCTCACACCCTTCACAGTTCTTGACTGAGAAAAGAGACCGTTAATATTATTTCTGTTTCCAGGGTGAAAATGACGCTGGTAATCAGAGTCACCTCAAATTGCACAATGAGAAGAGTCCACTTCTTCTCACCCCTCATCCATTGCACCACCCATAGCTGCTCCTGGGGAACCAGAAATGGTCTTGGGGCAAGTTGGGGAAAGTGGCTATTTGTCTTAGAAGTAGGACTGGGATTAGGATGGTGCAAGTATGGCTGCCAGGGTGCAAAATTTAAGGAGGTACTCAGTCTCAGGTGCCAAGGCTGCCCTTGCATGAGCCTGAGAGTCAGTGCCTCCTTAAATATGATGTCCTGAGACATCATGCTGGCTGAAATAGGCCAGGCACAGAAGGACAAATACCCAAGCTTCCATTCATCTAGGGGTCTAAAATAGTCATGCTCACAGTAGCAGAGAGGAGAATGGTGGATGCCAGGGGCTGGGAGAAGGGGGAAATGGAGAATTGCTGTTCCTCGGGTGTAAAGTTTCAGTTACACAAGATGGATAAGGTGTAGAGACCTGCTGTGCCTATAGTTAACTATACCATACTGTACACATAAAAATGTGCTAAAAGGATAGATATCATGTCAAGTATTCATATATCCGTATATATTATTTAAAAGATGGCCAGTGCTAGAACTCGAACGATAAATGATAACTACTAATATTTCAGTTCTCAAAAAAAGATCACTTGGACAGCCACATGTGAAAAGGAAAATAAAATTATTCTATTTGGAATGAATGGTTCATACTTTCCCCTTCCAGAGCCAAGTAGTAACTGAAATAGGATCTTGATTTTCAGGAATCAAAGGTCTAAGCCTCATTTAATTATCTCTCCTTTTATAAGAGACTTTCTTTCTGAGTTCTCCATCCAGTATTTCCAATATATGGGAATGTAAACAATTGCTATATTTATTATATATTGGCCAACAATGCATCTTTCTGCCAAATGTACATTTAGAGAAATTTGAAGTTGTTTTAATAAGAATTTAAACCATTTGTGTTTCCATATACCAATTTATGATTGCAAACACATTTTTTTTCACAGTTAATATCTTAAAGTACCAGAACCTGTACCTGTCATTTTCCCATAAAGTTGGTGTTGGGATACATCAGTTTTATTTGAAAAATATGTATCAGACTTTGAGCCTCACTTGCCTCACCTGAATACTGGCCTTGCTTAGAAGTCTCCGGATCTAGCATCTTTCTTTTCTGACATCAGATTGATTTTCTTCTCAACCACACATGCCTTTACACTTTATGATCCCACCAAAATTGTCCTCAAAACCTATACTCTGAAATAGATCTAAAACATATTCACACCAGCATCAAATAACTGGTACCATCTTAACACTCTCCTCCCACGACTACTGGAATTTCAAAAGTAACATTTTGCCAAAGGAATGCATAATAAAAGTAGAATCTCAAGTGTTCTAACTAGAATTTTACCCTTTATATGGGATATTTGAGGGAGGATTTCTACTTGCGGGGAGCACTGTTAAAATGTCTTTATGACATACAAAGATCAGACCACTCCACATTGCCGGCTACCTGCTACGTTTATCCCTAAAGTCTACAGTCCAGTATATTAGGGTTATTAATCACAAAAAGAATCTTTTTTTTTTTTTTTTGAGAAATCCTGTCATTTAATTAACTCCAGAAGCAGAGACGACCTTATTTGTCCCTTTAATAATGGAGGCAAGTGAAGGCCGAAAGGCACTTCCATTTGCAGTCATCCTCACTTTGTTGAAGAGACAGGATGAAAAGAAAGACTTCACCATCAGCTTGCTGGTGCTGGGGAGGAGTCAAGTGAAGACAAACCCCCAATTCTCTGTCTGCCTGGAAGCCGCTGGCATCTCCAACCAAGTGCCGAACAAACGAGCCTTTGTACGCACTCATGATGGGGCCCTTTGAAGCTCTGGCATCCTGATTGGCAACTTTTCATATCTGCCCATCTCAGAGCATGGGAGTTTGGGAAACGAGAAGGGGAAGGACCAAGAGAAGTAGGCAGTACTGGCTCCGAGCCCCCTGGGTAAATATGCATGCTCCCTTCTCACAGAGATAGCTTTTCAAAAATGAAAAGGGAGTGTCCAGCTTCATTTGGAATAAAGATGAGGAGATGACTCTCAGCTGTCCACACACAACAAAACAACTGACCACTACGGAGTAGCCAGAGCCTTCCATCCAAGGTAGACCAGATGGAATTTCTCTCCCAGACCAGAAGTACACGTTCCTCTTCAAGAATGTTTACCCTGCCGGGGATGGGGACATCCTAATAATACCCACAGTTTTAACTTTCCACAAAGAATACACAGTCACAAACTTTCCTTCAGGACAAGAGCAGCTTTACTTTTCTGAATGCTTTTCTTAATCTAATTATACTGATGAAGGATGGGTGACCCTTTGTTTTGAGTTTAGGATTATGAGTTTGAAACTCTGAGGCCCAATTTTCGTTCCATACCTAACTTCTTGTGTGGTCCTTCACAAGCAATTATTTCCTGTCTTATTTTTCTGAACTATTAAAGGGGCTATGGTGATGGCTGTGGGCAAGGAAGGAAGATGGGTATATATCTTGTTTTAAATATTTTCAATTGATTCCAAGGCAACAGAATATTTATCAAGCATCTACTCTCGACTTAGCAGAAAGAAGAAAAATACAAAAGAAGAAAAATATAGGTCCCCTGCATTCAAGAAATTCCTAAAGTAAATGGCATATATAGACACAAGAATTAGCAAGGCAGTATCCAGTCAAATACATAGTTCGTTAATATTAACTATAAATACTGTAAGAATTTGAAAAAGAATATATCATTATTAATGGGGTTAGGTTATTTGGGATAGGTTTTATAAACCAGAAAGGACTTCAGATCAATCACAAGAAAAAAAAAAAAAAAAAATATATATATATATATATATATATTGCCTTGTCAAGAGGGAAGGTTGTTTAACAAAAAGGTAATAATATCTTTCACACATAAAAAAAGTACCAAGTACCTTTATCATGGTGAACATCAAGGTTTACCAAAATATAATCTGATTCTCCTCAGTAATTCAAAGACATTAAATTAGAAACAAATGCTTATTAAGAGATAATTTGCTGAATTATTAGGGAGGTTATAGCAGGCTTACCACATGATAAGTGACTTTTAGGACACTGAGCCATTGCATCTGGTCCACAGACTCCTAACTTCACCCAGAAGTATTTTTTATCTACTGTTTCTTCATATTTCTGTCTTACATTTACCAAATGGCAGCCTAGGTTAAGGGCTATAAAAACTAAACTTGACCATTTATATGTTCGTATTTCATCCAGTAACAAAGTCATTAAAAGTATATTTACATGAAAGATATAGCAACAACATTTCTCCCATTTTTCTTGTAACTTTTTTAGAAACCAGCACACGCCTCACTTTGTGCAGATTTGTGGCTTGTGAAGAGAAGTCCTTTTCTTCTACGATTGTTAGGAGTTTGCCATATTTGCAGTGTTCCTCCTCATGTTATCTATGGGTATTTACTTGACACAAGTAAGTTGAATATATATTACAAAAGCTTCCAGTGGAAATCAAACATAACTTAAAAGTGTAAAGTACATTCAACTTTGTTGTTGAATGTATTGCCTTAATTTCCATTTTTATTGATACTCGTCTAATTTCTTCCAGATCTGTGGTATGTGAACCAGGGCTTATTTTTAAGACTGAATAAGGCAAAACACAAGCCTGAAATGAAGTGCCTTACATTTACATTCACAGATCTGCTAATGATTACATATCCCAAAGGTCACCCCACTATGTGTCCTAGAGATGCAGCTGTAAAACAGAAAGAGAGATCTCATCAAATGGAATACATAAGTTCCTTCTGCAAATTAGATTTTATTCATAAGTCAAATTCAAGACCAGAGTTATTCATCACAGTGATCAACCATAGTTAATTAATTCTAGAGACACCTTCATTCCATTAACTCCTGTCTGACACCTATCTTGACAATGACCTCCCCTAATGCTGAAGACGATAAACTAACTCCTCAGTATAAAAGATAGGTGTTTGGAGTCAGGAGCAATTTTTAATGGAGAGAGCAATAAAGAAGGTTTTGTAATTTAAAGATCTATGTGGCTGTTTCCAGCCAAGACGAAATAACAGGGACTGGATTTACTGTCTCCCGTGAAGCAACTTTAAAAATGGACAAAATATATGAAACAATGATTTTCAGATAATGGACATCAAGCAGCATAGGATAGTGACCTAAGAGATACGATACAAAGAAAGGGTTTTTTTTAATATATATATAAATTTATTCATTTATTTATTTGTTTGTTTGTTTATTTTTGGCTGCATTGGGTCTTTGTTGCTGCACGCAGGCTTCCTCTAGTTGTGGTGAGCAGTGCTACTCTTCGTTGTGGTGCGCAGGCTTCTCATTGCGGTGGCTTCTCTTGTTGCTGAGCACAAGCTCTAGGCACGCAGGCTTCAGTAGTTGCGGTGCGCGGGCTCAGTAGTTGTGGCTCATGGGCTCTAGAGCGCAGGCTCAGTAGTTGTGGTACACGGGTTTAGTTGCTCCGCGGCCTGTGGGATCTTCCCGGACCAGGGCTGGAACCCGTGTCCCCTGCACTGGCAGGCGGATTCTTAACCAGTGTGCCACCAGGGAAATCCCAAAGAAAGGGTTCTTGTGGTTGCCCAGCTTCCTACCTGGATTGAGTTTCTAGGCCAAAGCTCAGGGAGCTGGAATTCAGGTGAGCCTAGTAGAGTCCCTGAGATGAAGAAATAGAACTAGGAGTATGGGGAGGCCAGGAATTCACAGGCAGATTCCCAAAGAAGAGAGCTGTATATATACACACCACTACATATAAAATAGATAACTAATAAGAACCTACTGTGTAGCACAGGGAACTCTACTCAATACTCTGCAATGACCTACATGGGAAAAGAATCTAAAAAAGAGTGCGTACATGTATATGAAAAACTGATTCACTTCGCTGTACAACTGAAACTAACACAACATTATAAATCAACTATACGCCAATAAAAATATTTTTTAAATAAAAAAAAAAAAGAAGAGAGCTGTACAGAGAGAGAGAGAGAGAGAAAGCACTTAGGAGATCTGAAGAGGATCCCTTCTGAGTCATTAGCTGAATTCTGACCAGCACATGAGTGAGAGGAAACTACATGAGTCTGGGGGAAAAAAAAAAACAACTAAGGGAACAGTCATCAGAGCTCATACAGAACATGAATAGATTGTGCTCCCCTCAGTCAAAGTGGAAAAACTTGGTAATTCATGGTACGTCAAATTGAACATGCAGAAGGGTATCACCTCAATAGCGGGGAAAAGTTAGTCTTAGACTACAGGCTGTTCTAATTCCCCCTACCAGAATTTAAAATCTACATGGTTGAAATTACTTCCCATCTTTGGGGATGGTTTTCTTTCCATCTGGCCCTTCAATAAACGTTCATTAAATGACTGTAATGTTGAATAGAGATTTTGACTTTGTCGAGATCTTGGTGTCTGACTCTCCCGCTATACAAGTGCAAAGGAGGACACAGGTGAGAACCTCACAAAAGTGGAACAAGGCATATCATTCAATTTCTACTTTCTCCTCTACCTTGCTTGTTTTCCATTTAGCAGCAGATGAATCCAAATCTGAATAGAGTAATAAAATCTAATATCCCCATAAGTTCAGTAAGTGTTTAGGGAACTCGTGAAGGCAACACTGGAAACTGTTTACTTCCTCATTTCGAACAGACAATGTACCGATTGTTCAGTAGCACTACTGCATCGTCATTATGCAACTGTCCACATAATACCATTCAGGCACTGCACCTCCCAGACACCATGCTGTTGATCTTTCTACCCATGATATTTACTCCCAGCTCAATTTCACCATTCATTAAACCACAAATTTGATAAGCTTAGCAATATTGCTATTGGATTGTAAGTTAGTCTTCCAAGGTTGGTCTCATAAGTCTTTTGCTAAAAAAAGATTTTTATTTTTTGAGAGGGAGACTTCCATAGTCTTACTTGGAAAATAAAAAAAACAACCAAAGTTGTGATTTCCCATAGCATTTCTCAGCTGCTGTGATTAAAAAAAAAACCTTATTTTCTCAGAAAAGCCCTGGTGACACGATGCTAAGTTGGCAATACTCTCCATCCCAAACAAGCATGTGATGGTACAAGATCCTGTGACAATGTGGCTGGTGTCCTTTGACTTCTGAACCCAGTTGCAATGGCCAGAGAGTGTCTTCGGACTTCTCCCTTAGTTGATTCTATTTTGAGGGACTGTCTGGGAGACAGTTGCCTGCAAGATTTCAGTTGCTGCTTGGATAACATCTGAGTCCAGATGCTCCTCTGCCATCCCTCTCACTGCTAGTAATTGTTTACCCCTCTCTGAGGGTCTGCACAGGATGAGAACAAGTCTTAGGTTGGAACCACTTTCTTCTTTGTTGATATATAACCATCTGAAGAAATGTCAACAGGTGGCTCTATGACCATTGTCCTGTGCGGAAAACCACGTCTTCTTCTCCTTCCTGGATTTAGCCATAGACCAGAGAAAGTCATAAAGTCCAAATATAAATCATATAGGGAGTGAAAAAGAAAAAACTCAGATACCATCCTCTCTGGCTTTAATTCAGTCCAGCCCTTATGAGTGCCTATGACTTTCTGAGGCAACTGTGTGAGGCAAGAACAAATCAGAGTCTGTTCGCTCCAATCCAATATGGTCTGAAATGTTACACTCTCTTAGGCACTTGTCGATAACACTGGAAAGATATGTCTTCCTTTTTCTATAGGGTGCAAATAGCACTCTCTCTTGCAAAAGGAGAGGCTCACACTAATCCTTTTCTAGTTAAGAATTCATTCCAAGGGCACAAGGGAAAAGAAAAATGTAAGAACAATTAATCAAGCCCAGAGTTTAAAATAAATTGCCAACTTGATTTGAGTTTCTTCCATAGATTTCTTAAAATGTATTTTTTAAATATCCTGGAGATTCTTTAGAGCCTAGTGCCTTTGATGGTGAACAAACTTTCATCAGAAGTGTGGCATTTTCTTCAGTTTCACTTCATATTTTTTTCTTCTATTAAATTGTAGTAACTTTAAATGTAAACTCATTATTTTAAAAGATCATATTTATATAATTGTATTTCTATCCATCTACTTATCCAACTTTGTAGATAGATGTAGATATAGATAGACATAGACATATACATAGACAAAGACATAGATATACATAGAATATATACATAGAGAGATGTCTGGAATAATTTTCACCTAGTGTTACTTACGGTGATTTCAAGGTAGTAGAATTTGGGTGGGTTTTTTTTTTTTATATCTTTACACTTTTCAGTGTTTCTTAAAAGGGTTCTGGGTTTTCTTTGGTTTTGTTATTTGGGGTGATTTTTATTTAATTTATTAACATCTTCCTGTTTTCAAATTCCTGTTCAAAATACTAGAATAAAATGAAACGATGTTATTTACTCCTCAAAGCATTTCTATAAGTTCTACCAAAGAGTAGCTCACATGTTCTGTAACTGTCAGAACACACAACTGTGGGACGCTCAGTCTGTACAACACAGGAGTACCCACAACATGTGTGGTGACACATTTACAGTGTAAACGAACGTTGGGTACCTGTCTTCTTTGAGCTAGCTCCAAGAAAATCACCCACAGCCACAGAGCAATCGCTTCCTGTCGCCCAACCTATTTAAAAGTGATTACAATTAGGTGGGGAGAGGATTATGCTCTTCCTGAAGGTGCGCCCCCCGCCCCCCTTGTTTCCAACCGAGTGTGAATTTTGAAGCACGTGGGAGTTTGTCCCTTTTATTTGTTCTCTTCTGCAGATAACAGACTTCATTTGTAAATTCCAGGAACTCTGATTTGGGATCAGATCTCTAAGGAAAAGTCTGTTCATCTGTAAAGATGTTTTTGTGTGTAAGACTCTGATAAAGAGTCTAATTGGCTCCATTTCTTTTTGAACGTTCTGTTTATCCACCTATTTATCCTGGGAAAACTGACATGTTTATCAAATTAAATTAAACAACTACACAGTGGAACAGACCAATAAAACAGGGGTTTCAGGAGGAGCTACAGCTCTGTTGGCCATTGGTTTGAGTTGAATTTGTCTTACTTAAAAGACTGTCATATTCAGGAGTTCGGGAGTTGAAAAGAGAGAATTAAATTCTCATAAAAGAAAGGGTACATCATTAAACACAGGTATTAAAACGAAGTTTGTTATATGAGCCGTGTGATCCTGACAGTTTCATGTAAATCACCATAATGAAAATGCAGTAAGCATTCGTGTATGTAACAACATTTATGAGCCTGTTTTAATCTGACTTCTTTAATACCATCAGCAAATTATCTTTCAGATACTTGAGTTCCAGACTTGCTGCGGAATAGTGCCCTCTGCTGATCACACGGACGCACTACGTCATGAGAAAAAAATCGATAACGTGGAAAAGAACAGAAAGAAATAGAAGGAAAGGGAGGGAAGGGAAGGGGTGAGGTTAGAGGAAGAAAGGAAAAGGAAAATTTTCAAAAGGAAATGCAAAAATAAAGAAAAGAAATAAGTACAATTGGGATATATAATCTTTAACTGAGGCTTTGGCATACATTAAAAATAAAGTATGTTTGCCTCACAGTTATGATTATTTAGTAGAGATTGTGTTTTCATTGCAGAAAATGTTTGCCATACTTGAAAGATTTTTAAAATGTTATTGTTATTGAAAACTGTTCTGAAATTGTCTGGTGATGTTAAATTAATTTGGAAGGTTTTCAAATTAATTTAAAATTTAATTTTAATTAATGAAATTAATTAATTAATTTCAGTGAAATACCAACTAACCTAATATTAGTTATTATTTAAAACTAATATTATGCCCCAATGTCACCCCTGAAGCCAAGATTCTCATATTTTAATGGGCATCAAGAGCCTCCTAGGGAGCTTGTTAAAATTACAGTTGACCAGGCTTGACCTTTAAGAATTTTGATTCACTAGTGCTGTGGACGTAGGAATCTGTATTTTAATATTTACACCCAGAAGACCATTATAGGTATTTTATTTTGCTCAATTAGGAACCCAAGGGCCACTGTGGACTTCGTGTCTCATTCAGGGTTCTAGAACCCCAACCTCAGTGCTCTGGGAAGGCTTACCTTACCCAGGTGTCCATATACCATCATCATAACCATGACCATAGTCGCCATTAGTTATTGAATATTTCCTATGTACCAGGGACTATCTTCCTATTTTCTTTAGACAGTTATGGCTTTGAAAATGCCTTCTTTCTTTTTAGTATAAAGTTCTGCATAAAAGGAGCCTGGACCATGCCTCGCACATAATTGACCCTCAATGAATGTTAGGTTTGCTTCCCTTTCCCTGGGTCCCTTGCCATTCTAGGTTGAAATGGCTGCTTAATTATATCAGAACCTTTAATTAATCTTGGAAAATTCCTAGTGGCTCAAAGTTCAAGTTCTGGAGAACCAAGACATCATTAACTGATTTCTTAAGAGGTTTTAACTTCCTTCAAAACATTCTGAAAGCTGCCGGCTCCCAGTTGGTCTCTGGAATGCACTTAATTTGTGCCTCTTTCTACTTTCCTGTCTCTGGTCTACAGCTACATTCTGGTCATTTGCCTCTGTGTTCTTTATGTGCTGAGATAAGGAGAATCAGCAGAGAAAACTGGCGAGGTTGAGTCCAGGTTGAAACCGATCCCTTTATTTCATACAAACAAGGAACCTGATGATTTCTCAGTAGCACCATTAAACAGACACTGACAGGTTAGAGGTTTTAATGTATAATTATTTCACACCCACTTTAAACGCAACTAGTATATGTAGTGTCATCTATATCATATAAAACTGGTACATTTTAACAAATAAGTTGAAAGCGTCTGGCTAGTGGAATGAACAAGAATCCAGAAGAGGTTACCAGACTGAGCTGAAGAGGAGTCATTTAGGTACAAGTTGCATAAATTAAACTCAAACTGGCTCAAAGGGAAAAAGGATTTTTATTGGCTGATATAACACAAAAGTCAGGAGTGGTACTAGAATTAGGCAGGGTAGATTCCAGTTCTCAAAAGATGTCCTCAGAAAGCTCATGCCATCCCTCTAACTACTGTGCTTTCCTTTGTGTTGCCTCCATTCTCAGACAGGCTTTCTCTCCGAGGGGTGTTAAGAGATGGCTCCTAACAATCTCCAAAGGAGAGGCAGAGCCCCCTGCGGTGGTTTCAGTAAAAGACTTCAGCTGGATCACTTGCCCACCCGTGAAGCAATCACTGTGAACAGGAAGAGAGCACATGCTGACCAGGCGAGGGTGACGTGCCTAGCCCTCCCGGAGGGGTAGGAAGCTCCAGCCGAATCCCATCGGTGGGAAATCGGGCCAGAGACTGGCAGGAAAAGACCAGCGTGTACCAGTTACACGCACTCTCTTGAAAACATACAGAAGACAAGTTTTCAAAAATAAAGAGGAAAAAGATTTGTAACTCCATGACCTAAGCATCTGGAAGTGAATGTGACTCGACATGGTTGGAGAGGAAGAAGAAAATGCTGCTCTGATTGAGGAACTGCAAATCTCAAAAGAGGAGTAGAGAGAGGAGGAAGCTGAAGAATCCAGGATGGCTACACAGAAACAGCAACAAAAACAAACACAAAAGCATGGTAAGAAGGCTGAATTTCAAGACGTAAAATGTCTCTATACTTCTGTGGTCAGTAAAATGCACTTATTACTGATGTCTGAAGCAAAAAGGTGGTCAAAGATACTAGACTGGTTTCTAAGGACAAATGTTTTTCTGAAAGACGTTAAGAAGGAATTCGTGGATTTCTATTTAGCCTGTTGTCTCCTTAATTTTAGCAGAGATCACTGATTGCCACCCAAAGGCTGTTCTCATCTCCAAAGTAACAAATCAACTTTCACTGAGGTTGGAATGCACCCAGTCAACGACTGTATTTTCAGCCCCCTTACAGCTATATGTGCCCATTTCACAAAGTTCTGGCAAACATGAATTAGCAGGTTATTTAAAGAATGCTGGCTCAGCAGTAAGTCACCTTGCCCCTCCTACTTCCAGCTGACTGGAAGATGGAGGTGATGGATGGAGCTCCAGCAGCTTGTTGGACCTTGAGGCTGAAAACCAAATATGAGAATGACAGAGTAGAAAGAAAGGAAGAGCTGGATCTCTGCTCACTTGGAACCCCCTTTACCTCTATTTTGTTGAAAGTGCTGTGATTTTGGGTTTTCTGTTATTTACAGCCAATTGTAACAAGTAAAAAGATCTTCTGATTGAAACATTTTGAATCAACTTTGGTAAGCTGAGATAAGGAAAGAGATTCATTTGTTCAAAACAGCCAAATATGCCTTGTGACCAAGGCCCTGGTGGTTGAAGACCCTGCCCTAGAAGGACTTCTACAATTATGTAATGACTCCAAATTAATTAAATATCACAGCAGGGAAAGCCCAGCTAGGGTAACTGAGACTTGAAAGTAAGATATGACGATAATAATCATGAAGTATACAAAGATGCAGAAAAGTTGGATGTGAGGAATTCATTCTAATTCTAGTTTTTCCAAAAGGGGAGATAACTTAGAAATAGTAGCTTTGTATGGCAAGGTTCCAGGACAGACTATTAAAAAGAAGGTTTCTAAACAATGGACAGGGAAGAAGTCACAACTGAAAGGCATGGCAGATTTACTAAAAATCAGTTATAAGGAATTACCTTTATTTTCCTCTTTGATAAAGAAATGCAATCCATGGATTTTTCAGCAAGAGTTTGGTTGAGATATTTCATAATACTCTTTTGGAAAAGGTGGAAAAATTGGGCTGAGTGTTCAAATAACTAGGTGAATTTTTAACTGATTGGAAATTATGAATGGTTCTAATTAAAAGATAGATATCAATCCAAATAGAGATTTCTACTGGCAATTCACAGGGGTTTCCTTTGTGTCCTGTTAACTCACTTTCATCACAGCTTTTGATGAAGCTACAGAAGGTCCATTCACAAAGCACAGAGGCAACGTGAAGTCAAAAGAGACTCATTGGATTACAAATTTAGAATTCAAATTATTTAAGTAATGGGCTCTAAGGTAAACATAACATGGATGAACATAATATACGGATGTGAGGTCCAGATCTTAGAAATAGGAAAGGGGGCAGAAACTGACTTAGCAGTATCTATTTAAAAATTCAAAATTTTATGTCACAATTTTAGTAGGAACTAATAGGATACTATGTCCACAGCTGCTCCAAGGTGAATTCATTGTTCGGCTGCAATATAAAAGCAACAAGACAGGGGGGAAGTGGTCAGCCCTCATGTTTGGGTCTGAACCACACATTTTAGTAGAATTAGAGACAAAATAAAAGAAAAATTGAACAGCCAGGAGGTGAGAGGACTTGAAATCATCTCAGAGGGAGAAGAGTTGAAAGAGCTGGGAGTATGAAGGCTAAAAAGAAGCCTGAGGAACATCTCACAGTTTCTCCAAACATTCGAAAGGGGGAGTTGGAATTGGTGGTCTCAGAAGCAGAACCAGAACCAAGGGATGAAAATCCCAGGGAGACAATTATCAGTTGAGTAGGAAAGAAAATCGAAGAAATTTCTGTTAGATCTGTACAAAGGCAGCATGAGCTGTCTCGGGGTGTGATGTGTTTCCTCGAGAGATATTTAAGGAGAGGACATTTGCACATAGAAGGCATAGAAGGGATATATATCCCTCCCAACACTGAGGTTCTGTGATATATGCTTCTTGAAGTATTAAATGTTACCTGGGTTTTAGCTTATAAAGCATCTAATTTCAATAAATAAAAAATAAAAAGCAGATCACTGCATACTAAAAAAAAAAAAAAGGGGGGCGGGGGAAGCACCTGATTTCTGTGAAAGCAGACCGTGAAACTCAGGTCATGACTAAAATCCCTGTTGAAGGTGTCAGAATCTGAAAGGATCCTACTTATTTGAAATACTAACCATTCATCCACATCAGAAAGGATCAAGCCTGCAAGTCTGTGCATTCTTTGTCACCGTGCATTTTTTTTCAAAGAAGTTGCTCGAAACCCATGGTTCCAAGAAATCATATTTCAAAGGAGCAAAGGAAAGCAGTCCTTACCCAGCAGGCATGATCTGAGCGCATAATGACAAACTATATGAATCCTAGGGACTGGTTCGCCCAGCACCTAGGAATTCAGATGATACAAAAGCATAGATGGCTGCACCTGGGGGATGATTACAAACTTAGAGGGAACCATCCAAAGCAAAGAGAGGATGGACAGAGGCTGGTGACAACTAAGAATCATTAAAGAGAGAAACTGCAGAGTAATTGAGGTGGGGAGGCTGATAAGTGACGGACAGACTCTGCAAGTCAATCTTGCCTAAAGAAAAAATACATACTGGTCATCTCCCTCTTGTTAGGGATCCTGAGAAATTACTCATACATTCAGTTACTGACACATTGGTTATTTGGTGACCTCCCTAACAGATTATATCAGCACCTTCTTTTGTATCTCCTCCAGAACGTCCAAGCAGGAGACAAAATCAAATCACAGATTTCTGTCAGTGCCTGGAATGACTCTGCCTTTTCCATTGGAAAGCACCAAAAAGCATCCCTAAGTGGAGAAAAACAAACAACAAAAAACAAAAGAAACTCTCATTTTGCAAGTACGGGAGATCTAAACAAAATGAGTGGCCCTACAGTCAAACAATACTACTTTCCTAACAGAAAAGAAAGAAAAATTCCGAAGGCGAATTTGTAGGGAAAAATGCCTTTACTGTTCAGATCAAAGCCATCAACTTATTCAGCCATCATGAGAACACACACTCCAAGTTTCTAAAGCGGCCAGTAAGCTGAATCATTGCAGATTAAATAAACATGCTGAGTTGAATCAAAAAGTAAATAAAAGGCCTCTTCTGACATAAGTTTGTATTTACAGCAATCCTGTGACTAAAAGCAACTTAACTTTGGATCATTAAAACAAAACAAAACGAGACAAAATAAGGTTCCTCCAGTTTACATTAATTATACAATGTATCCAGAAACCCAGGGCCTGACAAAAGTCATAAAAAATCAGTTGATAAATCAAAAAGTATTTTTAGCACAAATGCAATTTCTTTTAAAGTTAAGCCTATTTTCAGACTAATCCTAAGTATTGATGAAAAAAATTATCCATATCGTCATATGGTACCAGTGATTATGACAAAAGTTAGTGACACTATTATATGCTGATTTTTAAGAAATTCGGTGTCACATAAATGAAAACATCTCTGGTTATTTTGCAATTAAATACTATAGTGGAATTAAATAATGTATACTTCTAAATAAAATAAATTTATGTCATATACCAATATTTAGGGAACAGTTTGATCTGACCCCTCAATCTTCAATTATAGGGGTTTTTTTTAGTCTCAAATAACAATTAAAAAGAAGAAAACAAAATCAACCCTTGAGGAGAACACTCTTGAGAAGTCTGTTTTAGACTGTCAGATCAGGAGAATTGCCTTTAGGTGCCAGGCAACTTAGTGCCCCCGAGATGCAAAGATGATAAATAAGACATAATCAACTGGACTCAACAGGATTTAGCAAGTGAGGGAATAGAAGACCCTGGTCCCTACTGGGAGACAGTATGCCATGGGTCCTTAGAAACTCAGATTCTGGAGTTATAAATGTCTTTTTGAGTGTAGTTGAACATTAAGTCATTGAGAAGTTATACTGAGGAAGTGATAATGTCTGATGGGCAGTAGAGATTGTAAGGGGGACGAAACTGGGGATACAAACCCAGTTTTGTAAGTGACCTGGAAGATAAAATAGTGGAAATAACTACTGTAATAGTCCAAGCAAGAGAGGCTAAGCATCTAATCTAGACACTGGCGGTTAATACAGAAAGGAGGGGATAGACACAGGAGAAACATCTGCAAACTCACATGTTGGTGGCTTTGTTGCCATAATAGTACCAGACACATATAGTGCCCTAGATACTGTCAGTAAGCCTTACTTTTTCTTGCACAATCAGGCAAGTAGATTGTATCGCACTTATTCCTTAGAAGTATCAATCCCAGAGACTTACTAATTTGTCAGTCTTCAGAGCTGAGAACTGTCCTAGGAGAAAAGTAAGTACCACATAAATATTTACATGTATACCTGCATACCAACACTCAAAGAAACAATAGCATGAAAGCAATCTTGAAAGTGCTCAGATGTCACTGCACATATATAATAATCTGTACCCTCATACACGTTACTGCACATTTTTGAAAGCTTTGAGGATTTCAAAACTCAATCCCTCAAGCTGTTTGAATGCTATTTCCAAGCAAAAAACAGCCCAAGTTGCTTTTAAACTAGTTCCAAATTGTTAAGACAAACTCTCAGCACAGCACAACCATCTTTTCTAATTACACAATTTAGACAACAGTAATAACAAAGCTTTTGCCTACAACTCCAGCATGAATGTAAGAAGAATCTTCTGTCCGCAGGATAATCAAACACAACTTTCAAGTTAACACCACTGGCAGTCTTCCAGAGAAGTTTTTCAAGCTTCTTGCTCATTTGTTGGGCATAACTGAAATCAAGCATTTTAGGAAAAGGTGGAAAACACATTTTCCTTTTTGTCTATGAGCCTTTGAAAATTGCTCGAAGGCTGTCCTCTGACGGTTACCATACTTATGAAATGGGAGGGCACTGTTGTTGACAGCGTCAGGAACAAATGTTCAAGGTGCAGGGAGCCTTCAGGGGAAGAGGCATCTTTCCTTGATCCTCACCTTGAGGAGGGTTCCAGAGAACATCCTTGACTGCTCTCTCTTACCCTTGTGTTTGCTCCTTCAGAAGAAAGGGAGAGTAACCAATCTGATGATCCAGAGCTGGACATTCATAGGCCATGTTTTACCACTGGAGGATTGCAACAGCTCAAGAGCGAGAATTAGTGCAGATACTTCCTCTTTCTTGTCTCACCCTTAGGCAAGGTGTGGCCTCTTTCTTCTTCTACTGCTTCCCCGTCAGTGGTTAGCAAACCTGGACTGTGCTTTCTCCTAAGTCTGGGAGAAGGAGACCGTTCACCCTCCTTCCACTCTCAAAAGTAGTAATAACTCTGGTCTGTGGGCTTGTTCCAACTGGACCCTGTACTCTGCTCTGCCTACATTGTCTTCACCCACCCCTCCAACAGGCATTCTGAGCATTTCTGTTCTAAGATTTAGATTCAGTGCAGGAGGAAGAAGACTTTGCTTGAACCTCAAGCCTAAACCACACTCTCTTTAACCAAAAAGCCTGGCATTGAATGGTTTTTAGTCCTTGCCCTAATGCTGTGCCACATCGTTATTCAGCTGTTTGGTAATTTTCATGTGCATTCTCCATATGAAAACCCCATGAGAGGAAATGCACATGGTAAACCAAACCCTTGATCAAAAGTCTACTCCAAAAATAGATGTTCTCAAAATTTAGTAATGAGAAATGTTGATGATCAAATGAGAATGTGATTTGCAAATTGAAACAAACAAGTTTATTTAGTATGTTCAATTTCTACTTTGTATTATAACCTGAGTACTAAACTCCAAGTTACTTAAAAGCAGGAAACTTGTTTCATGCTTTTAATTTTGAAAAATCATGTGTATGTAATTTATTTTTAAATGCATAGATAAGATATTTTATATACTGGGTGGGGTTTTTAATGCAGTCTTTTTTTTAAACTTTTTTCAAAGTTCTCCCCATTCTATTTTTCTCTGTGATAATATTATACACACTTCATAAACCCACTTTTACATGTGTATACATTGATGGGCATCCACTTTTCTTCTAGTTCTTTGCCATTTCCAGCAACTTCACAGCAAACATCTTGTTTTTATATCGTATGTACTAATCTTTTTTCTTTTATATCTGTGGGCTAGATGAACAGGAGTAGAATTGCAAGAAATAAAGAGTGTTTATAACTTTAAGAGATCCTATCAGATATATTGGCCAATTTGCTATAATAATTCAGACATGTATCAGCAATTCATGAGTATTCATTTCCCTATGTCCCAAGCAGCAAACTTTTTTTTTTCATATTTGTCAGTCCAGTGGATGTGAAGTGATATCTTGATTGTTAATTTGCATTTTTCTTACTAGCAGCCAGGGTAAGCATTATGCATATATATCTCAGTGACTGAACTAACACACCCAAGAAATCTCCCTTCATATTATTTGCCCTTTTTCCTATTGGATTGTATTTCTTCTAGTCATCAATTTGTTGTTGCTTATGATATTGTCTTTCTATCCAGAAATATGGTAATGTCTTTCCATTTATTCAGATCTTTTATGTTCTTTTTATAAATCAATAGGATTTAATTGTTTTTCATCTATATCCTATGCTTTTCTTGTTAATTTTATTATAAATATTTTAATATTTGTCAATATTTTAATGGAATATGTTCTGTATTCCACTTCTAGATGCTTATTGTTAACAGAGAAAACCTATTGATTTTTGTATATTTAAATTATACCTATATATGTATTACACTCATAAAATTTTTGTATTAATTCTTAACTTTTTAAATGTAATATCTTGGCTTTTTTATCATCAGCAAGCATGTTTTTGATACTTTCTTTCCTATGCTTATATTACATATTTTTAAATTTGACATTAAATTTAATAGGGAAATTTCCATCTTTTTCCATGATCTGGAAGAGTTAGTAATACTGGAAATATATGGCTTCTAATTTTTTTAACTTTTAAAATAAACTTTAGAGTAAAACCATCTGATCTTGGTGAAATTTGGGGGGATAAATATTTAGTCATCTTTCCTACATCTTCTATGGCAAGTGCTTCACTTGATTTTTCTGTAATTTTCTTGGACCAATTTTTGATAATTTATATTTGGATAGGAATCATCTGTTAAATCTAGATTTTTTAAGCCTTATGGGTATAGAGTTGCATGTATTCCGTTACACTTTTAAAAATTCCCTTTATCCCATATCAAATTATTCACAGATAATATAATGCCTGGGATTAGCTGCAAAGTAATCCCCCCAAAATGGATAGGATATAGATAAAACAAAGCTGGCTTTGTGTTCATTTTTTTTTTGCGGTACGCGGGCCTCTCACTGTTGTGGTCTCTCCCGTTGCGGAGCACAGGCTCCAGACACGCAGGCTCAGCGGCCATGGCTCATGGGCCCAGCCGCTCCGCGGCATGTGGGATCCTCCCGGACCGGGGTACGAACCCGTGTCCCCTGAATCGGCAGGCGGACTCTCAACCACTGCGCCACCAGGGAAGCCCTGTGTTCATAATTTTTGAATCTAAGTGATGGATTATTGCAGGTTGAACACTTATTCTCACTAGTTCTGTTTTTGTATTCTTCTGAAATTTTTTCATAATAAAAACTTTTTAAAATTTGGGAATGAGTTCCAATTTTTGTGTGTGGTACTAAAGTTACTCGGGCACATCACTGAACTTCTTTCTATGCTTACGATCAGGAAGAAAATCACATTCAAATGTTTTGCTAGTGACCTTCTATTAAGAAGATTAAGACCATCAACTGTGAATTTCCCATGTCCCTCCATCTGCACGCCCAACGCACTCCAGCGCACACACCACGTACTTCAAATATTTAGCCTGAGAGAATCCTCTTTGTTTTGGATAAAGAGGACTTGCTCCTTTTTAGGACTCTCTCTTCTTTATCCAAAACTAACTCCCTTGACTGCTTCCAAGAACCTACCTAATTATCCTTTCAGCATTTTATATACATTCCATACATCTCATCTATATTCAAGTAGCCGCAGGCTAACATAGCTTTGAAAATAATTGCACAAGGTAGCCGCCCAACAATTGCAAAAGGATAAATTACAAGAGCTAATTTGTAATTGTCTCTTCTCTATCAAAAGAGGTATCAGAACATCAGCTTGAGATAATTGAAGGCAGTCTTCTCCTCCTGGGAATGTGTGCAGATCTTAGAATCACTTAGGAAATTCCCCTTCAGAAGGGAAGGAAAAGGCATGTGAGGTCACTGAGCATAACCTCCTTTAGAAAGCTGGGCAAAGAGTCACCCTGTTCAGGGAAAGTGTGGTATTCTATTCCCACTGGCCTGCACCTTACTTTATTTCAGTACCAATCGGTCTTGGTGGTCTTTCCCTGTAATCAGCTTGTGCATTCTATTTCTTTTTCTTTGCAGGTAAAAACAATTCCTTTTGCACCATATTCTTTATGTTCTGAAGCTTTAAAATAGAAAATTGTTTTATCTTTGGTAGAAGAGGAAGACAGAGAAGCAGAAATGGATCAGCAAAGTACGATCCCACCAGCGAGCCTGCTCTGAGAGTCACACTGTACAGGACTCGGCTTCCACCCTTGACCCTATGGGTCAGAGAGAACAGTGGCAGTAGATAGTGTTCACCCAGCTTGCACCCAGGTGCAAGCAGACTGACGCCCTACACTGGATTGTGTAAGTCCTTACGATTTCTGTATAACCAGAAGGCAGAGTAAAGCCCTAGGAAAGAGATACCAAAGCATCGGCTAAAAAGGCAGGTAGATACTTGAATAACTTACTGGAAAAGCCAGAAGATGTGACCATTTTAAACCTAAAGTTTGACGAGTGTGTTCTAAGTATTACTCTCTCCACAGCTAATGAATAATATGTCTAAATCTGCTGCTTACATTTTATTGTTACTCATTGTCACTCATTATCTCTTTAAGCCTGCTTTATCTACTATCAGGTAACTCAAAAAGTCTTTAATGAATATGTACATAACTACTGAATCTAATGATCTTTCATAGTCTATATCTGCCTTAGTGTCTCTACAACACTTGACATGTTCCTCTGCTAAAACAATAGCAGAGCAGGTTGAATTTTCCATCCTGCCTGAAATGCTTCTTTCTCAGTTTCACTAATTCCTTGCTATTCTTATTCTCCTCTGACGGCTCTGGTTATTAGTCTCTTTCCTAGCCCTGCCTGCTCCCCATCTTAAATTTTCGCTTCCATCATGTGACTACCTATGATTTACTATATATAATAAATATGTATATACAGACGATAGCCTTCTGTATAAAGATATAAAAAGATTGAAAATAAAAGCACAGAAAAAAGCTATATCACAAAAATATAAAGCAAAAGAAAATTGTACAGCCATAATGCTATTAAACAAAGTAGACTTTGAAACAAGTACAGTAATAGAGGTAAGAGATGTATTTCGAAGTGATAAAATCTTATTTTAACTGAAGGATATAAACACCTAAGTTCATCTGTATCTAATAAGAAAGCATCAAGATCTATAAAGAAAAAAAGAGAACAGAAGAACTCACCAAACTTGTGACGATAGTGGGAAAATGTAACGTATTTTTCTCAGTAATCGACAGAACAAACAAACATAAAAAAGCATTAACATGTAGAAGGGTTGAACACTATGACTGACAAACTTGACCTAATAAACATTTATAGAACTTTGTACTCAGCACTTCAGAGTATGCATTCTTATGCGTATTCTTTTCCAATGCAGTGGAACATTTACCAAAATAGAAAATTTACTAGACCATAAGGCAAGTCTTAACAAGTTTCAAAGGATTGAAATAACACCAAGAATGTTTTCTGACTTCAGTGGGATTAAGCTAAAATCAATAACAGAAAGAAAGCTAGAAAACTTCCAAATTTGTTAAAATTAAGCAATATGTTTCTGAATAATCCATGGGTCAAAGTAGAAAAGATACATCTCATAACCATGATGTTGAGCACAAGAAGCCAGACACAAAAGGGTACACACCATACTGTGTACATATAGTTTCAATCATACAAGGTTCCCAAACATCTCTAGTGAGAGAGATCATAATAATGGCTACCTTTTGGGGGAGGATTATTTTTAGAGAGGCTTCTAGGATGGTGGTGATATTCTAGATCACAATCTTTGGGTGTTATATGAGTGTATCACTTAGTAAAATTTCACTGAGCTGTACACTTAAAATGTGTACATCTTATTTATAGTTCAATATCAGTGTTTATCAAAAAGAAGCAATTCACTTTTTTAAGGCAACTTCTCTTTAACACCAATCCTTGTTTCTCCTCATTCACTACCATGGTTTCTGTTATTTCCACTAGGTCTTTGTCCTATAATTCAACTTCTAACCTCTAATATTAGTACCAGTCCTGAATATTTAAATTCCTTCCCACTGAATGTGTCATTCATCCCAATTGTAATAGGTTTAAAACTGAATTCCACTATAAAGATTATTATTCTGCCTTCCCAATGGTACCATCATTTGCCCAGTTACAGAGGCTAACAATACAGTTGTCTTTAAGTTTTCCCACTTCTTAAGCGCCTGAAGATATTTCTTTTAGATTATGTCCTGCATACCCCCATTATTTCCATCTTCACTGATCTGACTAAGAACCCATATCCTTGGAGAACTTCAGTTACCCTAGATTGTGTATCTGTCACTTCCAGCTAAAGCAGCTGGAACAGTCTCCCCACTGGCCTCAGCTTTCAGCTTATCCTTCCAAAACTTCCTTTGCACAGGTGCTGCATGAATTTTCCTAAAGTGCTGCTTTGATCATTGTTTCTCTTGTTTAAAAACCTTTTATTATTTTCCACCAACTGAAAGAAAAATGAAATATTTTAGGCCTGATGTATGAAGTTTTATAGAATCTGACCCCAACCTGTTTTTCCAGTTTGCCTATAACTACCATGGCTAAATCAATCTATTAGTTATCCCCCTGTGATCTTCCTCGTGCTAACGCTCCAACCTGGCATGGTCTTCTCATTTCTCTCCAACTCTTGAAATCACAGTCATCGCTGAAGTACACCGCTGAAGTACATTACACCACGAAGACCTAAGACTTCGTGATCACATAGACAAGTGGAAATCCCAGCTTCGCCACTTACTGGCACTGAGAGTTTGGGTCAATTAATTCAGCTCAGATGCTCAGTTTTCTCATCTGTTGTCCAGAAATAATTATGAGGTACTTTTTATCTGCTAGCCACTGTACTAAGCTTAAGGAAACAAAGATGAACAAAAGCAGATAAATCCATCTGTGTTCCCATGGAGCTTCCAGCCCAACAAAATAAAAGACATTATAAAATCATAGAGTATCTACTTTGCACAGTTGTTGAGAGTAGAGGGAATATATGCAGAGCATATAGCACACAGTAGATAGACAAATAATAATAGCTATCATTATTAATGATCCTTGAAAACCCAAATACCCATCTTCTGTGATACATTCTTACAGGTCTCCATTTCCTCTGGAGACAGAGCTGATCCTCATGTTACCAGGTATCTACAAAGATCCCTCATGTTCTGAACTCTTCTTTCCCTGTCTTTACCATACACCTGGAAACTGAGTGTGTACTTTTTTGAGTTATGCAAGCCTGTTATATTGCCATTATATCAATATGTTGCAAACATTTTATCTCCACAATTACATCTAAGCGTTTTAAGAGTGTGGACCGTTTTCAAAGTTCTATATCGACTAAAACTCCCAGCGCATGCTAAATATTTGTCGATTTAATGAGTCCAGCCCTATGAGTCTGAATCTCAGTGGAGTACTTGAAACGATTCCAGAGGTTTTTCCTCCCACACAGAAAACCAATCTGGCCAAGAATATTAGGAAGTGAAAACATCATTTCTCGACCTCTTTGGGAGTTTCTCCCACCCATTTTCCTCTTTAGACTGCCAACATGTTTCAAATCCCTAGAAGCCCAGGAAAAGGGTGGTTTATGGCAGCTGACAAGAGAGAGATGACATGTTGATTAACAGAAGAAAAAATTTAAAAAGAGTCAGAGCCAGAATTCCTGAAAAAATATTTTAAAATTGAATTTCTAAACGGAGCCTTGATTCTTGAAGTATGTTTACTTCCCCTCCAGCTTGGGAGATTTTCCAAAGGAAGTTAAAACCAAAATACTTCCCACTAGGAATAGTAGAGATTGGCCTGCCAAGTTTAGAATCTGCTAACTTATTGGGTCCTAGATTTTGAAAAGCAATCATAAAGAATACCATTTTACTGTTCCCCTGGGAAGTAATTTCCAGGTTCAAAGGCTCAAAGTGTTCTAAGACATTAAGTTATACTCAAGTAATATTTTATGAATGTTAGTATTTAAGAATTAAAAACACAAGGATTTTGTTTCCTATCGATACACTTATGTTTGAAAACTAATCAAGAGGCTATTTGGTAAGAAGCCTTTTCCAATCCACAATACTGGGAGAAAAAGAGAGGAAGGGAGACTAAATCTTAAAACTATGTGCCCTGGTTTATAAGCAGCAATACTTATAGTAGTCTGTTCTATTATACTCCCCTCAAAACATCTGAAACCAATATTTTAAAATATTGTTAGAAAATAGCCACCCATACCTATCCATGCGCCCACTGTGAACCAACTGATAAATGTCTATCAACATCAACCTTCAAATCTGATTTATCAGTCTTATTTTGTTCCCTGTTTCTAACAAATTCCACAGAAATTTTCTGAATGGCAGTGGCTTGCAAGGCACTATGTTAGGTTCTGTGGGGATATAAAAATGAGTGACAGCCTTAGGCCTTCAGAATCATAACTTGGTCAGGGAAACGGACACCTACAGCCATAACAAACAGAAAAACAATCCAAAGTAGTGTTTCAAAAACATGGTAATAAAAATACATACACCGTGCTATGGGAGAAGAAATTCATGGACAGGTAGATAGGTGAACAGAAAGTCTAAATACATCTGGGGGAATCCAGGAAGGCTTCATGGAGAAATGACATATGATCAGTTAACAAGTAGACATGCTTTGAGACAGAGAAGGAGAAAGCTTTCCAGACAGAAGGAACAGTTGAAGAAGAAGCTTACCAAAAGAATATTTGTTTTTTGTTTTTGTTTTTTTTTTTTTTTGGTATGCGGGCCTCTCACTGCTGTGGCCTCTCCCGTCGCGGAGCACAGGCTCTGGAGGCACAGGCTTAGCGGCCATGGCTCACGGGCCCAGCCGCTCCGCGGCATGTGGGATCCTCCCAGACCGGGGCACGAACCCATGTCCCCTGCATCGGCAGGCGGACTCCCAACCACTGCGCCACCAGGGAAGCCCCCAAAAGAATATTTGTTAAGTGGGTGTGGCTGTATATGTTACTGGTGGCAGCACACAAGGGAGAGTATGGGGGAAGCTTCAGTGAGAAAGGCCAGTATATACAAAGTGTAAAACAATCAGGAATTCTAACAGCAGGAAGGTACTGACACCCTAACAGACTTATGGGCTCAGGCTAAACCTGGTTTCAATGGTAGAATCTAAAGGGGCAAGTACAGATTTGGACTCAAAAGAGAAAATGAGGGGCAGTTCTAGAAGAGTAAAGGCAGTTGCCACATTCCAGGGAAAGTCTAAGGAGAGGGAGGAAGAGTTCAGGACCAACCACAGAGCCAGAGTGTGTACGTGGGGAACAGGTGATGGGTTAAGATGTAGACCCTGGGAACCTCGAGCATCAGTCATGTCCTTGTGCAGGAAGGTGCCGTAGGGGTGATGCAGCCAGTTTTATGACCCAGGGCCAAGATACAATGACTCTAATGTCATCTATGCCACCATTTGGAAAAGCAGATGGTTTTCTTGTCTACATAATGCAAAACAATAGGTCACATTAAAATTTTTTGGCTATGATTTGACTGATTCAGAATTTTATGGAGTTTGCCTTCCTTTTATTTGGATGCAGGGATAACTTAGCAGATGTCAGAGCACACACATTTTGGTTGTAACAACATGCTTTCTTCATAGGAATGGCTCACTATCACATATTTTAAATTCTACAGCTTATATCTTAAGCCTTTTTTGTATTAGTATTTTGGAAACTCATAATACTTCTCATAAGTTCTATAACTAATAAGCCACTTAATAATCAGTTTGATATGCTTGGAACAATAGAAGATGTTATAGTTATTACATATAGTGAGAGACTGAAGGTAAGCGAACAAGTTGAAAACCAACACTTTTATTTTATTCTATCTAATTTTATTTTGTACCTATCTTGTTAAAGAATCTTCTTTGGTAGTTTAGAGAGATATTGATATAAAATTTCTGCCAGGGCCCAACTCCTAGTACTCCTTTATCACTTCCCAACCCTCTTTCATTCTGCCTCCAATTATTTCTACAACTTTCCCCCCAAAATTAAAATATGTTTTACTGCATGATTTCATGATGCAATCAGTAATGCATTTACAATGCACAAAGTAGTCTATCACCCCTCTTTGCGAACATATTCCAACAGAGGAATGGGGCAGGGATTATTTTATCAAGGGTGGTCTGATTTCCTTGTAATACCACCCTAAACACTCACTTCTTTCCCTGCAAGAATTCCTGGATAAAGGGAAAAAAGATACAAATAAAAGAGTAGAGATGAGAGAGAGAAGAAACAGGAAGACCAACAATGATGCCTCAGAAAGACCAGCCTACAAAACGACCTGCTGAAATAATATATGTGGATCAAGGTAAGTCCAAGAAACAGCAAAAATCTTGAAGACTGAAGACTATTGGCTCCTGCTACAAGAGTTTAATCATCTTTTCCCCAGTTTTATTGAGGTATAATTGACATAAAATATTGTGTAAGTTTAAGGTGTACAATGTGATAATTTGGTGATACACATATGTATTATGAAATGATTTCCACAATAGGGTTAGAAAGTGGCTAATAAAGGATGGAATAGCCACCAAGAGTATGTTATCAATTCTTAAAAATGAATTTTACAGTATTTTTCAACAGTCTAATGTGTCAAAAGTATCAAAATAATTGAACAAAACAGGATACAAAATTAAGGGAAAAAAAAAGATTTTATGCCAGGAGATGAGAAATGCAAATCTGTCTAAGGTAACCCTTATGTTCCTGACTTAAGCAACCACTGAGATGAGAAACTCTGGATGAGATTGAGATTTGGGGAGTAGGAGTGGGTGTGGGGCAGGAAACATTGGAAGAGAAATCATTTAGAATGTGTGAAGAGATCATGAGTTTTTAATTTTTCTTCGAAACCTGGATCAAATGCCTCTCCTCTGTGATTCCATAATTCTCTACCATGGCACGAATCACATCAATTTGGAATTGGTTTTGTTTGCTTGCTTTAATCTATTTTATTTTGTTTATGGAGTCTATTTTTTAAAATTAGAAACATAATAACAACTATTATTTGAACACTTAAAATGTGCCAGTTATGCTGTGTCAGATACTTGACATGCATCTATTCATCTAACGATCGACAAATGAGATAGGTACCATGATTATCCCCAGTTTATCCAGGAATAAAAGGTTAAGAAAGTTGTCAAAGGCAGTCAAGCTTGAAAGGGTCAAAGCCAAGACTTGAACCCAAGGAGATGAATTTCTACATCCTCAACCTCTTCAGTCTGATAGGCTTCCTGATATCATTGATTATAAAACATCTAGAGGCAAACAGAGAGTCTTTGTACTCACTTGATTGTCATTTATCAGTTCTTCACTTCACTGAAGGAAAATATTGATCAGAGTACATTCACTAACTCTAGGAAATTGGCCCCAAAGTTGGAACAAGCCGTTTCCATACTGATACTTAATAACACAGGCGTTTCATATCTTTCTGGTCATCTTTCCCCTTTTTTAGAAAAACAAAAACAAACCAACAAAAATGTGTGGTTTAACAGAGGTAAGAACTTGAGTTTTCGCCCCAGCCCTGCCATTTGCAGAATGACCTTCGTATTCCAGGCCTCATGTGATGGAGGCATTTGGACTAGAATCTCTAACATCCTCCAGCTCTATAAGTCTGGTATTTTATCCTGTTCACATTACCTTAATCCTCATAAAATGTCTTTATATTACGGGAAACATTTAATCCAAATTCCTTGGATGAACAAACTTAGGAATCCACACAGTAAAATCTCAGTTCCAGAAAGAAGAGGACAACTAACCCATTAAATTCTTATTGTTCCAAGAAAAAAAAAGAAAAAAATATATACACCCAGCTATCTTCTTCCATCCATTAGTTCTTGCTAATTCCAAGTCTATGATTTCATCTGCCTTTATTGGACATCCAAAAGCCCGTGATTCACTACATAGTTTAGCATTTACTTTGTAGACTCAAAATAGAGTTTTGCCAGGCCCCTCTCTGCAGCTTTCATTGTGCCCTAAGTCCAGCCCATCCCCAGGATAGCTATTAGGATGGCCATCTGTTTCTTAAGTGCTGATGCACACCCCTCCCTGGGCCATATCTCCAGAGTGAGACAAATGTTTGTAAAAAGGCAGGAGCAACTGCGTACATTTCATTCCTTCAAAGCACTGCCTACAACACTTTTTCTCCCGCCTACTAGCGCTTCCTCAAAATACCCTTTCTGTGCTATAGTTGTGAGATTTTTAAGAAGCAATTTTTCCAAGTCCGTTTACTTCCTTTAGTAGTACATTCCTTACATTCAGATTTAGGAGGTTCCCCATCCCCCCATGCCAGCAGAACACATGGTTAAAAATCTAATTGCTTACTATTGGAAAATAAGAAGTATGCAATTTTATAAAAATGTTATGGTAAGCCTTCTCAATTACATGCCTAATATCCAATCACAGACCCCAAACATATACTTTATTCTTATATAAAAGTGTATATGTTTGCAACCTAAAAGCATCAGTCATTAAGTTTTATAACTGGGCTAAGAGTTTCTAGTCAGCTTAATTCCATCATTTTAATTTAGAAACAAGAGTAATGAGAGGCTAGTGGCAAGGCTCATAGAATGAACAGAATTTTCAGGCTGTAAAAGGAGCTAGAAATGATCCAGGCTATCATTTTCTTTCATTAGATGGGGATTTTAGACCCCCAGAAGAAATATTAAATAAATGTATGTGATATATAAGTAAATAATTTACAAATAGTTATAAAACTTAAGCATAATGCAAAGAAAATGTGTGAATTATCTAAAACTGAGAAACTAAAATCAGTACAAAAAGTTTATGTAATTAGAGTAAACATTTTATGTATATAAAAGGCAAATGATAAAAAAATAGTTACTTCTAAATACATTTTAGAATGCTTAAGGTGATAGGTCACAGCCCTGGAGAAAAGAGTCCAATATTATAATTTTATAAGAGATCAAATACAAAGAGAGAGACAGGCAGGCAGAAAATAAGACACAGGGAATCTAGTACCAAAGTTAAAATTAAATGAGGGATAAGATTCCCTCCAAACCTGGAGCAGTCAATGCACCAAAATGGTGGACCACAGCTGCTGAAGTGGGTGTGCAAGTGTAACCCTGATAAATCTGGAGGTCGAAGTCAGGTGTGTGGGATGTTTGAGTGACAGGTCTAAGAAAAACAAGGCACAGCAGTCACCTCCAGGGATGTCCTACCTGAGCCTAATCTGGGACTCAGAGTCTGAGCACATCAGATAAATAGACAGATGGGAGAAGCCTTCATGAGGCCATTTGCAATGGGCCTGAAAAGACTCTAGGAGAGAACAAACTGAAGCTGTGTTCAATGCTGAGCAACTGCTAAGCTTCAACTAAATGTGACCCAGTAGAAATTTGTTTTCAGGAAGGCAAATGAAACTCTCTGCAGAATATTCTCTACAAAAAAAAAAAAAAAAAAAAAAAAAAAAAGCAACAGTCAGGTAGTAGCTGTTATCCAGTGACAAAACCTGACTGTCAAGAGGTAAAGTGATTTTGAGTACCACAAATATGGCTGGTACTTCAACCGATATGGAGCAGAGCCTGAACACATATTTGAGTACTAGTCTGAAAGAGGGTTTCAAGTGAGAACATAAGATTAGTTTTATTAACCACCTGAGTCCAAGCAGCACTGACTCGGGCCTGTAGTACAGTGTAAATCTAACAGAAAAGAGCCTTTCTTCTTTACTCCACCACAGACTACCAGGAAATTTTGATACCTTTAGAACACAAGGGACACCAAAAGGGAATTGTTTCTGGGAAAAAAAGCAGGAAAAGCAGAGGTAGCACTTCTCTGAGCAGCAAAATAGAGTAGATAGATACTACAGAAGTGTTGCACACGTGATTTAGCTGCATCCAGAAATACTTGGAGGTAATGTTCAGGGCAATGGAGTTTCTTCATTAGTGGATATAAGTATTAAACCCACAAAATCTATGTAGATGTGTGGTGACCTTATTTCTCTGGTGAGCCGGGAGAAACATTAGTTACAGGCAATGCTTTACTGTGGCATAACAATTAATTACTAATAAATAACGAAAGGGAAGCTACAATCATATACCCTTTGTGTCTCTGCCCACCTCCCTTCCAGCTCCCATCCACCAAATAGAAGAAGTTGCTAATCAGGTTGGTCAGAAGTGGAGGTATCGATGGGTCATGGTGATTCTTAAGCAGGATCGCTATGCCTTACAAGGCAAAGACTTATTAATCGTGCCCCTCTAAAACTACTCTTGGTCTCCCTGTAGCAGAATTAAAGAGCTGAGTTGGAACATCCATTTGGTAGCCTGTGCCCATTCTCACTCCCAGATTTCATACAGCCCCATCCAGGGCTGTCCATCCTTCTCCGTCCCTGGGCATACCTAGACATACGAGTCCCAAGTTTTGGAAGGGAGTAGGAGAGGGTGGATGGAAGAGGAAGTTTAACTCGGACCTCTAAACTAAGTCGTATACTTTACTTTAACTTGACCTTTGACCCGAGTTCTACTTTGCAGTAATGGACTTTGCTACAGTTACTAATAAAGTGATCTCTTCATAGTCCTTTTAGCCCACATGGAAGAAAAGTGGTTGACAGGCAGGATTCATTTACCTTCATCAAATATGTCAACACCCTCTGCCCTCATCTCTAATAATTGTAATAATTCCATTAATTCTGAAGAATATAAAAATCTACATGAGGATAATTTAAGTAAGTACCCTGGGATTACATGATCACAGAGAACTTTTCTGTATTACAAACCTGTGTCAAACTCTTCCCCTATTCTCTCCCATTACAATACTGTGAGTGGTAATATGACCTCTTACTGCTCTCAGCCATGAGAAATCCCCAGGGGGATCTATTCTTATCAGTGCCTCTGCTGGAAGGATTCCATTAACATGATTTCCTCTGACCCCCACCTGCTACTATGTACCCATAGTACTATGTACTATATACAGGGTACATAGTACTATATAGATACTATGTACCCTGCTACTACGTACCCATTACACATCTCAAATACACCTATTTTATGCAAAGCTATCCAAAGTGTGTGTATACATATACTGACCATGTAATATTAAAACACAATCATCCATCATTTTGGCTGTTTGCCACAGGCCAAAAATAGGTCTCTGCTGAATTTTCTAAAAATAACCAGTTAAGCAATATTTCATGAAATACTTCAATGTGCCCATTACTGCTCTGATTTCTAAGTGCCATCCTATTTCCACTCACCCCTGCACAGAGCATGAAGATTTCAAGTACCTACTATGCATCTATAGACACGCTGCTAAATGTGGAGATACAAATGTGATGCCCATAAAGATTTTTAACAGAATTTTCAGGAGTTGCTTAGAAATTATGGTGATTCCACCAAGATGAGTCACAGGGAGCCCTGCTGTGATTGATGGGCAGACTGATACACATGAGGACACCAGAGTCTGTGATCCTCCCTCCACTTGGATTTTCATTGTGATTTCGGGGGAGGGGGGTGGGGGGATGTCACTCTTTAACCATTCCAGATGTTAGGAATGGTGTCTGTGGCAGATCCAAGACTAGGTGCCACTTGGAGTGTTGGCCAAACAATTTATTACTAAACTTGAGCTTGGTCTGGAAAAACTGATTCCACTTTGGAATGTTAGCACTTAAATCAGAGTGACAAGGAACACATGGAACTTTACTTTGTTATATTTTAAGCTCTTCTATCATGACATCTTGTATAGCTGAGTCATCACAACTCAAACTGCCTCACCATGGGGCTCACAGGGCGCTTCTGAAGGTCCAGAACTCAACTCTATAAAACTTACCCAATTTAGCCCAATAACACATTATGATAATGTTTATCCCCTCAGAAGAATATTACATAGTGAACCTAAAAATTTTTGCATTTAAAATATATTTAGTGTTATAAAATATTTGTAGCTGAAGTGAAATGATGTCTTGGATTGTTTCAAAATAATGCGAGTGGGTTTGGGGAGACTGGGTAGGAGTATAGATAAAATAAGACTGTTCATATGTGGATAACTATTGAAGCGTGGTGATGAGTGAATCAGGCTCCTCACACTTTTCTATTTATTTTTGTGTGTGTCTAATTTACTACAATAAAATGTTTTTTGAAAAATGCAGGTACTACTGGGACATCAATTCTAATCTTTAACTCTATGGATATCCAATCAAAGAACTAGTTGTCAATTTATCTTGAATATTTCCTCAGGGCTTGTGTAAATGTTGATATAAGAAGTATCTGTTAACAAATATTTGAGTTGCTATTATGGGTAAGCACTGTTGGGAATTAAAGGTGAATCAGAGATAGGTCCAGTCACCAACTAGCTTATAGCCCAATAAAGAAGATAAAGCTTGAATATGTGAGAGTAAAACAAGAAAGTATTAAATGCCATAGACAAAGCTCTATGAGAGAGAGTTACATGATTGTAATAGCATGTCCAAGATGAAGAGGAATGGCCAGGATTCCTGAGCCCACTACTGCCTGCCTGTCATAGCCTGAACCACCCCAAGATGTGTCTCTCATGTTTTCTAATTGTGTGTGTGTGTGCACATGCACACACACACACACAAAAGATAAGGATATCCAATTCTAAAATAGAAGCTTTAGGGGAGTAGCCAAGATGGCAGAGTTGGAAGACCCTGATCTCACCTCCTCCTCGGGGCTTACCAAAATTACAACTACTTACAGAACAACTATAGATAAGAATGACCTGAAGACTAGAAGAAAAGATCTTCTAGAACTAAAGATATAAAGAAGGAACCACAACAAGATGGGTAGGAGGGGTGGAGATGTGATACAGTCAAGACCCACATCCCCAGGTAGAAGGCCTACAAAGCAAGGATAATCACAATTGCAGAGGATCTCCCCAAGGAGCAAGGAGTCCTTGCCCAACATCAGGCTCTCCAGCCCAGGGCATCCTGCACCAAGAAGACGAGCCCCTAAAATGTTTGGCTTTGAAGGACGGTGAGGCTTGCTTTGGGGAGAACCAGAGAGCTGTAGGAAAGAGAGACTCCACTCTTAAAGAGCACACACAAATCCCACACACTCTGCAACCTAGGGAAGTAGCAGTAATTTGCAAGGAGCCTGAGTCAGACCCACTTGCTGATCTTAGAGAGCCTCCCAGAGAGGCAGGAGGCAACTGGGACTTACGCTGGGGACAGCGACACTGGTGGCAGCCATTTTAGGGAGCTTATTGTACCACAAGGACACTGGTGCTGGCAAGAAACATTTTGGAGCCCTCCCTTTAGCTTATTAGTGCTGGGACCCAGACCTGCCCACCAGCCAGTCAGCACCTGGTCTACGCCCCTCCCCAGCCACCACCCCTAGCCAAGCAGCTAGCTAGACAAGGATACAGTCCCATCTACCAGCCAGCTGCAGCAGCCAAAGCCTTCCTGAACCCCCAAGCTGCCCCAGGACATGGCCCCACCCACCAGTGGCTGGCAGTCTCAGCACTAGGAAGGGCTGGCAACCAACCAAGCAGAGGGCCAGCCATGCCTACCAGCACACCCACATTAGTCAGCCTGCCACAACAGAAAAACCCACACAGACCACGTAGGAGTCATGCCTAGAGCACATGCTCTGGTGGACAGAAGAAAGTGTGCTGTTAGGTCCCATAGGATGTTTCATACATATGGCCACTTATCCAAGACCAGGAAATGTAACCAACCTACCTAATACATGCCAAATAAATAAATAAATAAAAGAATCAGGTAAAATGAGATGACAGAGGAATATTTTCAAACAGAAAGAAAAAGATAAAACCCCAGAAGAAGGGTTAAGCTAAGAGGAGATAAACCAATCCTCCCAATAAAGAGTTCACAGTAACGATCATAAAGATGTTCAAGGAACTCAGGAGAAGAATGGATGAACACAGTGAGAAGTTTAACAAAGAGTTAGAAACTATAAAGAAGACCCAAACAGAACTAAAGAATACATTAACTGAAATTTTAAAGTGCACTAGAAGGAATCAACAGTAGGAATACAGAGGATACAGAGGAATGGATCAGTGAACTGGAAGACAGAATGGTGGAAATGACTCAATGAATAGAAAAAAGAAAAACAATTTTTAAAAATGATGACAGTTTAAGAGACCACTGGGACAACATCAAATGTACTAACATTTACATTACAGGGGTCCCAGAGGAGAAGAGGGATAGAGAGAGGTAAAGAACCTATTTGAAAACATACTAGCTTAAAACTTTGCTAATAGAGGAAAGGAAAAGAGACAACCAAGTCTAGGAAGCACAGAGAATCATAAACAGAATCAATTCAAAGAGGATCACAATATGACACATTGTTATTAAAATGACAAAAATTACAGACAAAAAGAGAATATTAAAAGCAGCAAGAGAAAAGCAAATAGTTATGTACAAGAAAACTTTCATAAGTCTATCAGCTGACTTTTCAGCAGAAACTCTGCAGGCCAGAAGGAAGTATCTTTATATATTTAAAATGACAACAGGGAAAAGCCTAAAACCAAGAATACTCTGCTGAGCAAGGTTACCATTCAAATTTGAAGGGGAGAGAAAGAGTTTTACAGACAAGCAAAAGCCAAAAGAGTTCAGCACCACTAAACAGGCTTTACAAGAAATGTTAAAGGGACTTTTCTAAACACACACAAAAAAGACCACAACAAGAAATATGAAAATTATGAAAGAAAAAACCTCATTGGTAAAGGCAAATATACAGTAAAGATAGAAAATCAACCACATATAAAGTTAGTAGGAAGATTAAAAGACAAAAGTAATAAAATCATCTATATCTACAATAAGTAGTTAAAGGATACAGAAAACAAAAAGATGTAAAACATGATGTCAGAAACATTAAATGGGGAGCAGTAAAAATGCAGGGTTGTTAAAATGTGTCCAAACTTAACAGATCATCGACTTAAAATAATCTCATATATATATATATATATATACACACACACACACACACACACATATACACATGGTGTGTGTGTATATAATTTTTATATATAGATACACATCATGGTAACCACAAACCAAAAAATCTATAATAGATACACACACAAAAAGACAATGGAATCCAAACATAACAATAAAGATAGTCATCAAATCACAAGAGAAGAGAGCAAAAGAAAAAGGGAACAAAAAAGAACTACAAAGAACCTCCCAAACAATTAACAAAATGGCAATAGATACATATATATCAGTAACTACTTTAAAAGTAAATGGACTTAATGCTTCAAAAGACAGAGTGTCTGAATGGATACAAAAACAAGACCCATTTCTATGCTGTGTCACTACAGATCTACAGATACATACAGACTGAAAGTGAGGGGATAGAAAAGGTATTCCATGAAAATAGGAATATGAACTCTGCAAAGCAATTCTTATATAAGACAAAATAGACTTTAAAATAAAGAGTGTTACAAGAGACAAAGGAGAACATTACATAAAGATAAAGGGATCAATCCAACAGGAAGATATAACAATTGTAAATATACACATACCCAACGTAGGAGGACCTGAATACATAAAGCAAATATTAACAGATATAAAGGGAGAAATTGACAGTAACACGATAATAGTAGGAGAGTTTAACACCACACTTACATCAACAGACAGATCATCCATACAGAAAATCAATAAGAAAACACTGGCCTTACATGATACATTACACCAGATGAACTTAATAGATACATATAGAACATTCCATCCAAAAGCAACAGAATATACATTCTTTAAAAGTGCACATGAAACATTATCCAGGATAGATAACATGCTAGGTCACAAAAAAAGTCCCAATAAATTTAGGAAGAGTGAAGTCATATCAAGCATCTTTTCCAAGCAAAACACTATAAGACCAAGAATCAATTACAAGAAAAAAAAAAAGAAAAACCCTGCAAAAATGCAAATACCTGGAGGTTAAACAATATGCTAGTATATAATCAATGGGTCACAGAAGAAATCAAACAGAAAGTCAAAACATACCTGGAGACAGATGAAAATGAAAACACAATGATCCAAGATCTATGGGACACAGCAAAAGCAATACGAAAAGGGAAGTTTATAGCAATACAAGCCTATCTCAGGAAACAAGAAAAATCTCAAATAAACAATGTAACCTTACACCTAAAGGAACTAGAAAAAGAACAGATAAAACCCAAAGTTGGTAAAAGGAAAGAAATAATAAAGTTCAGAGCAGAGATACATGAAATAGACTTAAAAAAAAAGAAAAAGGAAAAGAAGAAAGGGAAGGAGGGAAGGAGGGAAGAAAGGAAGGGAGGGAGGGAGGGAGGATGGATCAATGAAACCAAGAGCTGGTTCTTTGAAAAGCTGGTTCTTTGATAAACCTTTACCCAGACTCATCAAGAAAAAATAGAGAGAGGGCCCAAATCAGTAAAGTCAGAAATAAAAAAGGAGAAATTACAACTGACACCACAGAAATACAAAGGGTCATAAGAGATTACTATGAACAATTACATGCCAATAAATTGCACAACCTAGAAGAAACAGATACATTCCTAGAAACATACAATCTCCCAAGACTGAGTCAAGAAAAAATATAAAACATGAACAGACCAATTACCAGTAATGAAACAGAATTAGTAATTTAAAAACTCCCAACAAAAATCTAGGACCAGATGGCTTCACAGGTGAATTCTAGCAAGCATTTAAAGCAGAGTTAACACACCTTCTCAAACTGTTCCAAAAAAATTGCAGAGGAAGGAATGCTTCCAAACTCATTCTATGAGACCAGCATCACTGTGATACCAAAACCAACCAAAAATACCAGAAGAAAAGGATATTACAGGCCAATATCACTTATGAACATGAATGCAAAACTCCTCAACAAAACACTGGCAAACCAAATTCGACAATACATTAAAAGTATTACCATGATCAAGCAGATTTTATCCCAGGGATACCAGAATGGTTCAATATGTACACATCAATCAGTGGGCTACAACACATTAACATTTTGAAGAATAAATATATGATCATCTCAATAGATGTAGAAAAAGCTATTGACAAAATTCAACATTTATGATACAAAAAACTTTCCCCAAAGTGGGTATAGAGGGAAAATATGTCAACATAATATGTTATATATGAAAGAAAGAAATTTTTTAAAATGAGGATAGTTTAAGAGACTTCCCTGTGACAACATTAAACATACTAATATTTGCATTATAGGGGTCCCAAAAGGAAAAGAGGCAGAGAATATATTAGAAGACATTATAGCTTAAAACTTCCCTAACCTAGGAAAGGAAACAGACATCCAAGTTCAGGAATCATAGAGGGTCCCAAACAGGGTCAATCCAAAGATGACCACACCAAGATGTATTATAATTAAAATGGTAAAAATTAAAGGTAAAAAAAACGAATATTAAAAGCAGCAAGGGAAAGCAACTAGTTATGTATAAGGGAATTTGCATAAGGTTTCAACTGACTTTTCAGCAGAAGCTCCACAGGCCAGAAGGGAATGGCATTTATGATAAAAACCCTCACCAAAGTGGGTACAGAGGGAACATATCTTGATATAATAAAACCCATATATTACAAGCCCACAGCTAACATACTCAACAGTGAAAAGCTAAAAGCATATTCTCTAAGATCAGGAACAAGACAAGCATGCCCACTCTTGTCACTTTTATTCAACATAGCATTAATAGTTCTAGCTACAACAATCAGAAAAGAAAAAGAAATAAAGGGAATCCAAGTTGGAAAGGAAGGAGTAAAACTGTCACTGTTTGAAGATGACATGATACTATATATAGAAAATCCTGAAGATGCCACCCAAAAACCATTAGAACTAATAAATGAATTCAGTAAGCTGTCGTATACAAAATATATGGAAATCTGTTGCAAAAAGAACTATCAGAAACAGAAATTAAGAAAACAATCCCATTTACAATCACATCAAAAAGAATAAAGTACCTAGGAATAGATCAACTAGGGAGATAAAAGACGTTATTGCGAAAACTATGACACTGATGCAAGAAACTGGAGACGACAGTAACAAATGGAAAGACATATCATGCTCACAGACTGAAAAAGTTAATATTATTAAAATGACCATATTCCCCAAAGCAATCTACAGATTCAGTGCAATCCCTATCAAAATACCAATGGCAGAGGAATCAGACTCCCTGACTTCAGACTATACTACAAAGCTACAGTAATCAAGACAGTAGGGTACTGGCACAAAAACAGAAATATAGATCAATGGAACAGGAGAGAAAGCCCAGAGGTAAACCCACGCACATATGGTCACCTTATCTTTGATAAAGGAGACAAGAATATACAGTGGAGAAAAGACAGCCTCTTCAATAAGTGGTGCTGGGAAAACTGGACAGCTACATGTAAAAGAACAAAATTAGAACACTCCCTAACACCATACACAAAAATAAACTCAAAATGGATTAAAGACCTAACCGTAAGGCCAGAAACTACTAAACTCTTAGAGGAAAACATAGGCAGAGTACTCCATGACATAAATCACAGCAAGATCCTTTTTGACCCACCTCCTAGAGAAATGGAAATAAAAACAAAAATAAACAAATGGGACCTAATGAAACTTAAAAGCTTTTACAGAGCAAAGGAAACCATAAACAAGATGAAAAGACAACCCTCAGAATGGGAGAAAATATTTGTAAATGAAGAAACTGACAAAGGACTAATTTCCAAAATTTACAAGCAGCTCATGCAGCTCAATATCAAAAAGACAAACAACTCAATCCAAAAATGGGCAGAAGACCTAAACAGACATTTCTCCAAAGAAGATATACAGATTGCCAACAAACACATGAAAGAATGCTCAATATCATTAATCATTAGAGAAATGCAAATCAAAACTACAATGAGTGCTTCCCTGGTGGCGCAGTGGCTAAGAGTCCGCTTGCCGATGCAGGGGACACAGGTTCGTGCCCCGGTCCAGAAAGATCCCACATGCCGCGGAGTGGCTGGGCCCGTGAGCCATGGCCGCTGAGCCTGCGCGTCCAGAGCCTGTTCTCCGTAATGGGAGAGGCCACAACAGTGAGAGGCCGGCGTACCGCAAAACAAACAAACAAACAAAAAACTACAATGAGATATCATCTCACACTGGTCAGAATGGCCATCATCAAAAAATCTACAAACAATAAATGCTGGAGAGGGTGTGGAGAAAAGGAAACCCTCCTGCACTGTTGGTGGGAATGTAAATTGATACAGCCACTATGGAGAACAGTATGGAGGTTCCTTAAAAAACTAAAAATAGAACTACCATATGATCCAGCAATCCCACTACTGGGCATATACCCTGAGAAAACCATAATTCAAAAAGAGTCCTGGGGCTTCCCTGGTGGTGCAGTGGTTGAGAATCTGCCTGCCAATGCAGGGGACACGGGTTCGAGCCCTGGTCTGGGAAGATCCCACATGCCGTGGAGCAACTAAGCCCGTGAGCCACAACTACTGAGCCTGCACGTCTGGAGCCTGTGCTCCACAACAAGAGAGGCCACGATAGTGAGAGGCCCCGCGCACCACGATGAAGAGTGGCCCTCACTTGCCGCAACCGGAGAAAGCCCTCACACAGAAACGAAGACCCAACACAGCCATAAATAAATAAATAAAATTTTTTAAAAAAAAGAGTCATGTACCACAATGTTCATTGCAGCTCTATTTACAATAGCCAGGACATGGAAGCAACCTAGGTGTCCATCAACAGATGAATGGATAAAGAAGATGTGGCACATATATATAATGGAATATTACTCGGCCATAAAAAGAAACAAAATTGAGTTATTTGTAGTGAGGTGGATGGAACTAGAGTCTGTCATACAGAGTGAAGTAAGTCAGAAAGAGAAAAACAAATACCGTATGCTAACACATATATATGGAATCTAAAAAAAAAAAAAAAAGGTCATGAAGAACCTATGGGCAAGATGGGAATAAAGACACAGACCTACTAGAGAATGGACTTGAGGATACGAGGAGGGGGAAGGGTAAGCTGGGACAAAGTGAGAGAGTGGCATGGACATATATACACTACCAAACGTAAAATAGATAGCTAGTGGGAAGCAGCCGCATAGCACAGGGAGATCAGCTCAGTGCTTGTGACCACCTAGAGGGGTGGGATAGAGAGGGTGGGAGGGAGCGAGACACAAGAGGGAAGAGATGTGGGGACATATGTATATGTGTAACTGATTTACTTTGTTATAAAGCAGAAACTAACACACCATTGTAAAGCAATTATACTCTAATAAAGGTGTTTAAAAACTAAACAAAACAAAATACCAATGGCATTTTTCACAGATCTAGAACAAATAATTATAAAATGTGTATGGAAACACAAAATAATAAATAAAAAATAAACATTAATAGCCAAAATAATCTCAAGAAAGAAGAACAAAGCTGGAGGTTTCCTGCTCCCTGGTTTCAAACTATACTACAAAGCTACAGTAATGAAAACTGTATGGGACTGGCACAAACACAGACACAAAGATCAATGGAACAGAATAAAGAGTCCTGAAATGAACCCACAGTTATATGGATAATTAACGTATGACAAAGGAGACAAGAATATACAATGGAGAAAGACAGTTTCTTCAATAAATGGTGTTAGGAAAACTGAACAGCTAACATGCAAAAGTATCAAACTGGACTACTTTCTCACACCATTACAAAAATAAACTCAAAATGGATTAAAGACTTAAACGTCAGAACTGAAACCATAAAACTGCTAGAAGAAAACATAGGCAGTACATTCTTTGACACTGGCCTTAGCAATATTTTTTTTTATCTGTCTCCACAGGCAAGGGAAATAAAAGCAAAAATAAACAAAGGGAAATACATCAAACTAAAAAGCTTTGATACAGTGAAGGAAAATGTCAACAAAATGAAAAGGTCTGTAAAGTCAAATCATTATGCTGTACACCTTAAATTTATACAGTGCTGTATGTCAATTATATCTCAATAAAACTGGAAGGAAAAAATATAATAAGTAAAGAAGAGACTTCAAGCCAAACACATATATCTCGTAGCATGGCAAGTCTGTTAGACTGAGGAAGCAAGAGGCTCCTTTAGGTTGAAGACAGACCTACATCCACTTGCTTCCCACTGCTTCACTCTAGAAAGAGGTGGAGTAGCTCTCAGCCCCATTCCCCTCAGCTCACACCCTAACCTAGGCCCATTAGATTGAAACACTGACAGACAGAGGAAGCCAGAAAAGAAGAATTTAAGCAAAATCATGTTGAGGAAAGAGTACATTTTTCCCTCAGGCGATGAATAGTAGTCAAAACAATTTAACCCAGGTCTCCTTTCTGCTGGACTTTCCTCGAACTCAACGGGCTACCTGTGGGAATGGGGGGAGGGAAAGAGCAATTTTCTCCTCCTGAACAGGAGCAAGGCCCAGAGTCCTCTTCATGGGAGAAAAAAAGAAAATCAATCCAAAATGAGAGTTATCACTAGAGAGGCATTAACCCCCAAAAGACAAAATCTAATTAACAAGTCATGTACAAACACTTGCATGTTTAATCAGCTTCATCTGTACATTAAAATCCCTGTGCCTGGTGCTTTTATCGCATAAGGATGCTGAGGAATCCATTTTGTCCTTGACCCAGGTCGCCATCACTCCCCTCCTCTTCCTGACTTAGAAATGAGAGAAAGAACAGATGAAAAGAGTCTTGATTTCCCATTACAGGAACACACAGAGCACTGAATGAGATACTTATCCCCTGCTGGAATCCCTCATGTCTTATAATTGTTTCCTTTGTGCATTTTTATCCTTCTTACAGGAAATTAAAGAGAAAAGTCTTAAGGGCTATCACTATTTCTGACCTGATGCAGAATCTTAACTAGAATTCAGTTTTGTATTTTTTATTATAACACACACATTATTTTCTCTATATACAGGGATGAACCAATTTTAACATTCAGTAATCCCTGACTACATGTGAAAGGCTTATAGCCATCCCAGTATATTTACTGTACAGACTCACTGCATTACCATAAATGTATGAAAGGAAGTCATATATTTTCAATTACTCCATTCATGAAAATGCCTTTTCAATCACAGCCTCTTATTGTGAACCCAGCTGTTTGTTTCATATTACAGTTCAAGAGCCGAGTTTCAAGTGCACTGAAAGTTTTGCTATGCACCACTGTCTAAAAGACAATGACAGACTAGCTAAGCAAAAACCTGGGATTTTACAGGCTTTACATAGTGTAAAATCTCCCACATGTCATGGACAACATTTTTCAACATTGAGGAGGATTACTGAAAAAAGTACCCTACCTAAGAAAATTTCCAGATGTTGGCTGAAGGTGTTCTTTCTTGCTATAAAATCATGCCATCGGGAAGATATACCTGCCTCAAAAAAACAATGAATTTTGGTATAGGAGTTGGCCAGTCCAGACAATTGAATCCCATGTCTAGTTTAGTCAAAAACTTAAAGAGAATAATTCACATTACTATTGAAGACATATACAAGGATGAGGAATCCATTTCTGTTTTAAATTTAACACATGCAGTTTTACTGGCCATTGGTACTTTGGAATGGAAACAATGAAAGTGAGTGGTAACCTACTTAGTCTTTGGGCTGCTACCATTGCAGAGGCTGTTTCCACTACTGCTATAGAAAATCAATTAAAGTTATGTTTACTTGTAGTAATCTCTCATAATCCATCAAATTTCTGCAGTGTCAGTTGTTACTTCTCCTTTTTCATTTCTAATTCTATTGAGTTTTCTCCCTTTTTTTCTTGATGAGTCTGGCTAATGGTTTATCAATTTTGTTTATCTTCTCAAAGAAAAAGCTTTTAGTTGTATTGATCTTTGATATGGTTTCCTTAATTTCTTTTTCATTTATTTCTGATCTGATCTTTATGATTTCTTTCCTTCTGCTAACGTTGGGGGTTTTTTTGTTCTTTTTTCTCTAATTGCTTTAGGTGTAAGGTTAGGTTGTTTGAGATGTTTCTTGTTTCTTGAGGTACGACTGAATTGCTATGAAATTATCTCTTAGAACTGCTTTTGCTGCATCCCACAAGTTTTGGGTCGTCATGTTTTCATTGTCATTTGTTTCTAGGTATTTTGGATTTCCTTTTTGATTTCTTCAGTGATCTCTTGGTTATTTAGGAGTGTATTGTTTAGCCTCCACGTGTTTGTATTTTTTTAAGATTTTTTACTGTAACTGATATCCAGTCTCACAGCATTGTGGTCAGAAAAGATACTTGATAAGATTTCAATTTTCTTCAATTTACCAAGGCTTGATTTGTGGCCCAAGATATGACCTATCCTGGAGAATGTTCCATGAGCACTTAAGAAGAAAGTGTATTCTGTTGTTTTTGGATGGAATGTCCTATAAATATCAATTAAGTCGTCCATCTTGTATAATGTATCATTTAAAGCTGTGCTTCCTTATTTATTTTCATTTTGGATGATCTGTCCATTGGTGAAAGTGGGGTATGAAAGTCCCCTACTATGATTGTGTTACTGTCAATTTCCCCTTTTGCCTTCGCATTTGCCTTATGTATTGAGGTGCTCCTATGTTGGGTGCATAAATATTTACAATTGTTATATCTTCTTCTTGGATTGATCCCTTGATCACTATGTAGTGTCCTTCTTGGTCTCTTGTAATAGTCTTTATTTTAAAGTCTGTTTTGTCTGATATAAGAATTGCTACTCCAGTTTCTTTTCATTTCCATTTGCATGAGAGAGTACTACAAGCAACTATATGCCAGTAAAATGGACAACCTGGAAGAAATGGACAAATTCTTAGAAAAGCACAACCTTCTGAGACTGAGGCAGGAAGAAATAGAAAATATAAACAGACCAATCACAAGCACTGAAATTGAGACTGTGATTAAAAATCTTCCACCAAACAAAAGCCCAGCACCAGATGATTTCACAGGCAAATTCTAACAACATTTAGAGAAGAGCTAACACCTATCCTTCTCAAACTCTTCCAAAATATAGCAGAGGGAGGAACACTCCCAAACTCATTCTACGAGGCCACCATCACCCTGATACCAAAACCAGACAAAGATGTCACAAAGAAAGAAAACTACAGGCCAATATCACTGATGAACATAAATGCAAAAATCCTCAACAAAATACTAGCAAACAGAATCCAACAGCACATTAAAAGGATCATACACCATGATCAGTGGGGTTTATCCCAGGAATGCAAGGATTCTTCAGTATAGGCAAATCAATCAATGTGATAAACCACATTAACAAACTGAAGGGTAAAAACCGTATGATCATCTCAAGAGATGCAGAAAAAGCTTTTGACAAAATTCAACACCCATTTATGATAAAAACCCTCCAGAAAGTAGGCATAGAGGGAACTTTCCTCAACATAATAAAGGCCATATATGACAAACTTACAACCAACATCATTCTCAAAGGTGAAAAACTGAAACCATTTCCATTAAGATCCGGAACAAGACAACATTGCCCACTCTCACCACTCTTATTCAACATAGTTTTGGAAGTTTTAGCCACAACCATCAGAGAAGAAAAAGAAATAAAAGGAATCCAAATTGGAGAAGAAGAAGTAAAACTGTCACTGTTTGCAGATGACATGATACTATACATAGAGAATCCTAAAGACTCTACCAGAAAACTACTAGAGCTAATCAATGAATTTGGTAAAATAGCAGGATACAAAATTAATGCACAGAAATCTCTTGCATTCCTATACACTAATGATGAAAAATCTGAAAGAGATATTAAGGAAACACTCCTATTTACCATTGCAACAAAGAATAAAATACCTAGCAATAATCCTATCTAAGGAGACAAAGACCTGTATGGAGAAAACTATAAGACACTGATGAAAGAAATTAAAGATGATACAAACAGATGGAGAGATATACCATGTTCTTGGATTGGAAGAATCAACATCAATGAAAACGACTATACTACCCAAAGCAATCTACAGATTCAAAGCAATTCCTATCAAACTACCAATGCCATTTTTCACAGAACTAGAACAAAAAATTTCACAATTTGTATGGAAACACAAAAGACCCCGAATAGCCAAAGCAATCTTGAGAAAAAAAAAACAGGGCTGGAGGAATCAGGCTCCTTGACTTCAGACTGTACTACAAAGCCAAAGTAATCAAGACAGTATGGTACTGGCACAAAAACAGAAATATAGATCAATGGAACAGGAGAGAAAGCCCAGAGATAAACCCACGCACATATGGTCACCTTAGTTTTGATAAAGGAGACAAGAATATACAATGGGGAAAATACAGCCTTTTCAATAAGTGGTGCTGGGAAAACTGGACAGCTACATGTAAAAGAATGAAATTAGAACACTGCCTAACACCATACACAAAACTAAACTCAAACTGGATGAAAGATCTTAATGTAAGGTCAGACACTATAAAACCCTTAGAGGAAAACATAGGCAGAACACTCTATGACATAAATCACAGCAAGATCCTTTTTGATCCACCTCCTAGAGAAATGGAAATAAAAACAAAAATAAATAAATGGGACCTAATGAAACTTAAAAGCTCTTGCACAGCAAAGGAAACCATAAATAAGACGAAGAGGCAACCCTCAGAATGGGAGAAAATATTTGCAAATGAAGCACCTGACAAAGGACTAATCTCCAAAATTTACAAGCAGCTCATGCAGCTCAATATCAAAAACACAAACAACCCAATCCAAAAATGGGCAGAAGACCTAAACAGACATTTCTCCAAAGAAGATACACAGATTGCCAACAAACACATGAAAGAATGCTCAACATCATTAATCATTAGAGAAATGCAAATCAAAACTACAATGAGATATCATCTCACACCGGTCAGAATGGCCATCATCAAAAAATCTACAAACAATAAATGCTGGAGAGGGTGTGGAGAAACGGGAACCCTCTTGCACTGTTGGTGGGAATGTAAATTGATACAGCCACTATGGAGAACAGTACGGAGGTTCCTTAAAAAACTAAAAATAGAACTACTATATGACCCAGCAATCCCACTACTGGGCATATACCCTGAGAAAACCATAATTCAAAAAGAGTCACGTACCACAATGTTCACTGCAGCTCCATTTACAATAGCCAGGACATGGAAGCAACCTAAGTGTCCATCAACAGATGAATGGATAAAGAAGATGTGGCACACATTGTATACGATGTTACTCACCCATAAAAAGAAATGAAATTGAGTCATTTGTAGTGAGGTGGCTGGAGCTAGAGTCTGTCATACAGAGTGAAGTAAGTCAGAAAGAGAAAAACAAATACCGTATGCTAACACATATATATGGATCATAAAAAAAAAAAAAGGTTCTAAAGAACCTAGGGGCAGGACAGGGATAAAGACGCAGACATAGAGAATGGACTTGAGGACATGGGGAGGGGGAAGGGGAAGGTAGGACGAAGTGAGAGAGTGGCATGGACATATATACACTACCAAATGTAAAATACAATACTAGTGGGAAGCAGCCACATAGCACAGGGAGATCAGCTCAGTGCTTTGTGTCCACCTAGAGAGGTAGGAGGGAGACGCAAGGGGGAGGGGATATGGGGATATATGTACACATATAGCTGATTCACTTTGTTATACAGTGGAAACTAACACACCATTGTAAAGCAATTATACTTCAATAAGGATATTAAAAAAAGTTATGTTTACTTAACTAGAAGTAGCTGTTTATGAAACAGGAGTAGATGGAGAAAGCAGGAGATAAATAGAACTCCCATAACCTACATTAACGCAGGTTACACTGAGCTAGACAGTCATACTGTCCATAAGAACCCTCATCTTCTCCACCACACATGTACTCAACTTAATGAAACAAAGAGCATGATGAATGTGCTTAGGAAAAACATTAGAAAGCCTCCCCAGTATGGAAGAAGAGTAATCTAGTTCCTTCCATAACTTCAGAAGAAACACATACATAGCTCCATGAGTTGGTTAAAATAATAGGTACTGGTATCCAAGGTCACAGGTAAAATGTCATAGAGAATTTTACTGAGAAAATACTTGTTATATAGCCACAATCAGTATCTCTGATTTTATCCAATTTCAATTAAGTTGAGTACCAAAATGTTGCTCATTTTATCAAAGTAAATAATATTAATTATCAAAGTAAAGAATATCATTTCAGTTCTATAACTGTAATGAACTTTTGTAACAATCCCTCACAAGCAAACCACCTTAAGTCAGTTCAATAACACCATTTTGGATATTATATATACAAACAAATGAGCAATTAACAATAGCCACGACTGGACAGTTTACTAGCACTTACAGCCTTAAACTGTTTTAAAGTTTAAAAACTTTGAGAAGTAGAGTGACTTTGCTGACCCTTACTAACCAAGCTTGTGAATTTTTTATAGTCTTGTGCCTGCCCCTGCAAGAAATCTTTTAAATAGCTGTTTGCTTCAGCAGAGTGAAAATGCAATTTTATCTCCTTGTCTTCTTACTTGTCTCTGGAGACATGGATTCAATTCTGTTCTACACCTGTTCTTTAGAAGGATGTTCTTTAATGATGTACATTGTTCAGTTTTTGTCTTCTTGCATGGTCATAAGAGAAAGATAAAACCATAGAGATTTTTCTGGCAAATAGGCAAAATCTAACGATGTTTTCTTTTACAATCTAAGACTATATTTCATTAGTAGATCTAACCCTTGGTCCAGCTAACCTCTTTTGAATCTTCCTGTTTATATACAAGTTAATATGTTTAGAATGTTAAGGATTTCACTTCACCTAATCTTTGCTAAGGAACTAAAACTAACATAAACAGGAAGACTGAAAAAAGCTAATTTATTAAGTAGACCCAGGTTAGATGTACCAATAAAGTAAGCCTCAGATTTAGAAAAGACAGTGAGTAGATTTTGTGCAAATACGTACATTCTTTTTTTATTTATAGACTATTGTAAAACAGTGTGTATAATTAAACAATTCTCAAGTAGAGTAGTGATTTCTTATATGAATATTATAATATACCTAAGGAAGTAAAGTCTAAACATCATCCATCATTTAAAAAAGAAAACATTACTATAACTATAAAATTAAAATGTCTGATTATCAGACTCCAATCCATTATGTTTATGCTAAACTTATGTCAAATTCATTCTAAAAATGATGAGAGCTTTTGAAAAGATAAGATCTTTTAGATAAGCCCATGAATTTGTTGTCATCATTACTCGTTTCTTATAATCCCTGATGCAGTCCATGATGATGTACATGTTCAGATAGTATCTGATATATTTTTGACAGTTGCAATCTACCAGATCTTTCCAAATAACAAATTCCAGGAATCACAGTGTATGAGCAGAAAGTACTCATATCTGGAGGATATGAAATATGACTGGTCTTTATCATGCTATTTCATGTTTTGATGAGATTATTTAAAACCCACTATGAAACACCCATGATTACTGGAGTGGATAAAGATATCCGTGTTTAAATTCTTCTAAGCAATAGTTTCAGAATAGTGATAGTTATCTCAAAGAGTAGGTTTCTTTTTATATTTTCTTTATCCAAATCATTTTGGTTTTTTTTAATGCATGAGTAGTGACGCCATACCTTCAGCATGAATTTTTGGTAGGACTTGAGAAATTGAGAAAAATAATGATAGATAAAAAATAAAGGTGAACCATAAATAGATTCCTAGTAGTACTGTGATAATTCCACATTCAGTCATAGCACAGAAGCTTAATTCATCCAAGAGGAGTTTAAAATTCTTCAGTTGGTTTCCAAAAATTATCCTGTCCTACATTAACTGAAATAACTTGGTTAGAATTGATATTTGAATAAAATTAAGTCTCCTAATCCAGGTGAATCAGATGTATCTCCAATTATTGAAATCTTTTATTTTCCTCAGTGAAGATTTGGAACATAAACTTCTTAAGTTTATTCTTAGTCATTTTATATTTTTGAATGGCTTTTTCAACCCACAATATTTCCCATACATTGCCTGTAAATTCAGGAGCTTTCCATTTTTCTTCAGTCTTGTTAAACAGCCGACTTGCCTCTTTACCTGTTTGTAATTTTGTTTCAGTTGATCTTTTTGGTCTTTCAAAGAAGAAAAACACAGGTGCAAATATTGATACTTTTTTTTCTTTTGGATACATTTTTTAATAGATCATTACTGGAGTATAACTGCTTCACAATACTGTGTTAGTTTGTTATACAACAAAGTGAATCAGCCATCTGCATACATATATCCCCATATCCCCTCCCTCTTGAGCCTCCCTCCCACCCTCCCTAACCCACCTCTCTAGGTCATCACAAAGCACGGCACTGATCTCCCTGTGCTACGCTGCTGCTTCCCACTATCTTTTTCACATTTGGTAGTGTATATATGTCAATGCTACTCTCACTTTGCCCCAGCTTCCCCCTTCCCCACTCCATGTCCCCAGGTCCATTCTCTATGTCTACGTCTTTATTCCTGCTCTGCCACTAGGTTCATCAGTACCTTTTTTATTTTAGATTCCATATATATGTGTTAGCATATGGTATTTGTTTTTCTCTTTCTGACTTACTTCACGCTGTGTGAGACTCTAGGTCCACCCACCTCACTACAAATAACTCAATTTCGTTCCTTTTTATGGCTGAGTAGTATTCCATTGTATATATGTGTCACATCTTCTTTATCCATTCATCTATCGATGGACATTTAGGTTGCTTCCATGTCCTGGTTATTGTACATGTCCCAGTTCTTAATACATTGATTAGAAGTTATTAAATGACAGTGGTGATTTTTAAAAAAATACTACCTTTGATATTTCACTATTAGGTATGTTGTTGGCTCTCATTTTAAGCTAAATAGTCCATATTATGTCCAAATCCCCTTCTTCCTAGTCATAATTTACTAAGACTTTTCATCCAAACGATGCTGAACTTAATTCAACTTTTTTATTACCTGTTGAGATAGTTATTGTTTCTCTCATGTGAAATTTTAATGTGATCACTTTTGTCATATTCTTCTAATATTATCCTTGAGTTAATGGACTTTGGGCTACTTGGTTCATACAATGACCAGCTTTTGTGCTACCTCCTTATGTTAGGGGATGTTTACGCATTATTGAATCTGTGAATCTCCAAGTAAAGGAGCCAGAAATTCATTTCTTCTGCTTCCCTTACAAAGAGAAGTCCCAACATATAACCTAGAATCAGTCAATCAGATATCCACATGGAATAAGCAAATGTTAAAGTAAATGCCATGAGGAAGCTGGTATTGCGTAAGTTCCAATCTGGCAGGGATGGTTCTGGGAAGCCCTGTTTTGAAAGCAGCAGTAGGCAGGCTCCCACATTCTCCATAGCAGCAGGACAGCCATGGATTCTGAGCCCAACAGCAGAGCCAGAGAATCTGTCCTAGAGCAGATTCATGACTGGACGTGAGCGTCAGTCCCAGCTACAGAGCCCCTGCCCCAGTGAGATTCCATAAGCTACATTTAGTAACTTTATTTCCGCTAAAGCTAAAGCAGGTTCTGTTGTTCCAACTAAGATCTTGGATGGAATTAATTTGCTGAGTGCTTCAGTTCGTTTACATTTTATCAGGAATTTTTTAGAAGGTATTAAGAAGAAAAATTGCTCTGTGATTTTCTTGGCTGAGGGGAAATAGAATGGAGGATCTACTTTTTAAATATTGATATTAAACTTTAGTAAGATGAACTGATATGTGACTTCGGTAAAATGTGAAACATTTACCATTTTTTCCCACCTGGAACATATTAAATAACTTGTGAGTTACCTAGTCCTTAAATATTTGACAGAAAATCCCTTATATATATTTCTCTCATTCTTATACCATAGATATAAGTCTATTTAGGTTTCTGATGCAGACTCTTTCTACTCATTTTCACATGAAGATTAAAATAATATCATCAGAGCTACTACTATTGGTTGATATTTCTACATAATAGGCACTGTTCTAATGCCTTCTTATTTGGATCTCATTTAGTGAAAAGAGAAAGAAAGAAAGAAAAACACTATGCAAGTACAATTATTTTTCCCACAATTGAAACACTGATGATAGTTAATTCACCTCAGGCAAGAGAAGCCTGGAACAGAGGCCTGGTTGTTCCTCCAGATGGAAGAAATGAGGTAACATTTCATGTCTCCTTCAGCAGAAAACAAGCCCAGAATTAATGTTTCAGTAAGCTATCCAGAGGGAGTGATGAAGAAGAGAAAGAGAGAAAGAAGCAGGGGAGAGAGGAAGAAAGAAAAGAAGAAACAGGGAGGGAGGAAGAAACAGAGTTTGTATTCATAATAAGCTACAGCAAGTAACATAGCATTTCTTTGTAAAAGAGAAATGCTGTTAAAAATGGCATGAAAGACTTTATTCAAGACTATTGCAATAGGGGCCAAGACTTGCAATTGGGAAGAGAGATTGAACTCAGCTCCACTGAACAAAAGGCAGGAGAGTTTTGAAGCCCTGGGGTGAGATAGAGGAGAGAGGATGGAGACTGTAATCAGGCATCTGTATTTGCTAATTGATGCTCACTGAAGTTAGACTCCTACCCTCACGCAGAGACTGAGAGATAGGGCCCAATGTTTCTCGATGATTAGATTTCAGAGATGGTTCCCAGGTCCTTGAGAAAGACATTCCTGGATTGTGGAAAATTTACATCTCAACCGGGCAGAGGAAGAATCTACAGTTGCAAGTTTTCTAATGTAAATACTCTAAGAAAAGGGAAGTCAGGGACCTTCAGTCTGGATGAAAGCTGTCTAAAGTTTAGTCAAGTTCACAGGAACATGAAGGCTGTATTGGTCATCTTTATCTTTCTAAATCAGATACATCAGACCCAAATCTCATCTACCTGTCTGCCAAGAGATTCTGTCATATGTGGTTGGGGAGAGGACCTCCCTCTCATCAGAGTTTTGGAAGAATCTCAGATGTTTAACACAACTGAGGACATTTGGGGACGGGCCTCTATCTTCAGTCACACTAGACACCACGGACATGCCCACTGCCCAAAGTCTCATGGTCACTCCCTACAAGGCTCAGAGCTCTACAGCTTCCTTGACCTCTGTCACCTGAGAATTCTTCACTGACCTCCCAAGACCACAGCTCTTGACAGCCTCCAGATTGCACCAGCAACCTCACTACCCTTCAGGATCTGCCCTGTGACCCATAACCTCCCCCAGCAGAAAAAAAAAAAATCCAAGTACCAGCAAAAACTACAAAGAACACTTTTTCTCTGAAGAGTAGCCTCCTGCCTTTCTCAGTCCAGGTTTCTCCAAAAGCAAAAGCATAAACGGAGATTATTTTCTGAGTATCTGGCAACTTTTAGTCAGTCAGCACGGAAGTCCTAAGTAAGAATCTTGGGGCACAACATTCGGCCACCTTCACGAGATGCAAAAGTGATAGTTCTTTACACTTCTTCCAGATCTCTATGGTAGAGAATAAAACAGAAAATAACAACAGAGTATCCTGCCAGATATACGTGTGAGCTCATTTAGAATAAATAACATTTGAGAATTAACACACCAAACGATTAACCATGTTGCCTTTTTCCACCTGGATAGAAAATTAATGGTTACTCTTTTAAAATTTTCTGTTCCTTTCTCATTAAAATTTTTTTTCTGTATTTTCTGTGACAGACAACAAAATATCACAGATTTCTTTTGAAATAAAGAAATAACAAAAGTTAAGGAAATCATCAAAGGAAGTGGAGAAAGCTTCTTATCAATAATTTTCGCACTCTCTGAAAATGTATTTTTTAGGTGAAAACGTGAAGTGATGAGCTTATATGAGATTTCGGCATAGTAGTCTAAATTTTTTTCCATAATAGTCTTATCTCCAGTTGCTGCTACTGCAGCCTCATCTGTTGAAATAGTCCACTAAATATTAGTCTAGAGGCTATGGCTTCTCTGTAAAATTGTGCTTCAAATAGTGAAGAAAGCTCTGGGGAATTTGTCAGATAGAAAGGCTGCTACTGAGAAGAGAACAAAGCTACCATACTGCAAAGACCTTTCTTATTCTTATATTTTCATTATTGCATCCTCATTCTTTCTTTCCAGGGACTTGCCCCTGAGTTCTTGCAACAAAGATTCCAAGTAACTGAAAGTTAGTCCGGTGTAAACTGGATAACATCAGTGGGTTTTTTTTTTTTAATCTAAAAGTTAACACTTCTTTTTATCTCTTGCTAATCTTATAGATACATTTGCCTAAATTTCAGCTAGAATTGTGCAGTTTTTACAACCTTGTCCCTGAAATCAGTGATGGAGGAAAGAAAGCAGCTTTAGAATCACTACTGATTATATAAATGGCTACTTTTTATTGTTAAGAATCAAGAAATATTTACTTGGAAACTGATTCCAAAATTGCATTTAGTTAACTGGATCACATATATTGAGTCAATCTAGAATCTCCTGTAAAGTCAGCACACCAAAAAAGAGACAAAATGATAGATAGATAGATGACAGGTGATATGTGGGGGATGGGTGGATGGATGGAGAGACAGACAGACAGACAGACACTGGACTATATTCCAACAATCTTAGAATTGTTCAGTTATTTCCCGAAATAGCAATCCCTCTGCCTAAATATTATCAAATTCTTCCTTACCATTCTTCCTTTTTTTTTCTCTCCTGACTGCCAAATTTAAACTCCCAAATTTCAAATATACATTTCACACAATCTAAATTCCATGAGCTACTGAGTGAAATAAGGAATGGAAATGTCACATGTTTTATCTTAGATATTCTCAGTGTGTCATAGAATTGACTCCTGAGAAGTCCTTCACTAAGGAAGTCTGTTTAGGTATGTTTAGCCAGCATTTCCTAAACTTACTTGAACTTGGCGCGCTCTTTTGGCGGACACTTTGAGAAAGATGGCTCTCTTCTACTTAGTTTTGTAGAACCCAGTAGCTTTACTTACTTGGAGTAGAGAAGGCAGAAATCAATCAATGTGTCTTATTTAAAAGGAAAACAACATTAAGTATATCACATTAGCACAGGTCTGGGCACATACTTTTCCTTTTTTTCCTACATTATTATGTTACTATTTTTATCAATTAATACATGCTCACTGTAAAACAATTCAGGTAAATCATTTCAACTAATGATTCCTGATTAAATTCCCTTCCCTAGATACCTTCAGATAATCTCTAATCTAATAGTGTCCATTTGGACCCTGGTCCTACCCTCTTCGAAAGAGCAGTGCGAACCGGACATGGCACGTGTGCCTTAGTGAAACCGAACAGTAACCAAGGGACACAGAGCTCAGAAACAACGCAGCACTGTCAGGCGCACACCCGCGGCAGGTGAGGGGCTAAATAGAGGTGCAAAAGGCAGACAGAATAATTAACTGGATTCATTTTCAACACTAATGAAAACCAAAATCCTGCTCACTTTGATCCAAATAGAGCAAAGGAGCTTCAATAATCCAGCAGAGTAGGAATGTCATTAGAGGGGTAAATATTTAAAATATATGTGTTTTTTATGTTAAGCAATATCTTTATTTGATGATATAATAAAAGAACAGCTTTTTACATTTTAATTTTTATTAAAGCAATATATGTGTGTGTGTTTAAAAAAAAAATCAAGCAGTACAGAAGGATCTTAAAACACAAAGCAGCCGTCTCCAGTCCTACCTACCCAACCTCACATACCACTTCCTACTTCTGCTTGTTTTTAATTCTTGCCATGGTTCCCTAACCCACTTATAGCTGATAGCTCGATGTTTTGATTGAAGCATTTTTGACTGAAGCATTAGCTATTTATTTCTTCTCTAAGAAAGAGAAGTTTCATTTATTTTATTTCTATTACTTACATTTGAATCTGTTAATAGTATCCTTAAATATTTTGTTATTCTATTTACCTTAAACATTGAGAATATTTATGCTCTGTTCTTATCACTACTTTTTACATCTTCCATATTTTGCCTATGGGTGGATTCTAAACATTGGAAATAAATTAACTGATATTATCCTTAGTGGGAGATTTTGCTTCTAGGTAACACGTATTCCCAATCTGTTCAAAATCTGCCTGCCAATGCAGGGGTGGGACACCTCAAACCACATGTCTCTGACACTTCCTCATCAAGAGGGTTCTAGAATCAGTTTAGAGTGGTTGAGGGAGATGCATTGGGAGAAAAGTTGGAAGGCAGCAAGGAGGCAGAAGCCCTTCTTTCTCGGACAGAGGTGGTGCCTGGCACATCTGGCCTGCATTAACGGGAGTTTGCAGCAGCCAGCTAGATGCCACATTCCCTGCCAGTCCCCAGCTCGGGGGCTGTACCTTCTGTGATGGTTCCCTGCAGCTTTCTCCCCTGCGGGGCAGTTGCAGCTTCCAGACCTCTAGATCCCACTTGTAAAAGCGGGACTGAAGATTCTATAGTGCTAGCTTAATCTTCACTCCACCAGCTCGTTCAATGATTATGTAAGCCCCAAATTCCCCGCCTTTAAACCCCATTCTCCTTAAAAGACTCTAATTTTTCCACAGTGAAACCAGACTGGTACATGTTTATGTATATTTAATTCACAGAAGAACCAAGTAATGTGTTAGGAGTACATTTTCCTCTCTCCATCGGTCCAATGTCATCACCTCTATACCACACAAAAGAGAATATTCTCTTCCTCCACAACACTTGCTCAATATCACACCCCACTTATGTTTGCTGCACACTTGGGCCACGGTTTTGCTTATCATGGAACTGGCCTATTTTCTTGTTGAGGAAAATATCACATTGCTTTAGTCACCATGTCAATATCATCTAGCATCTGAATCATATTTGTTTCAGTTTTCTTCCTTAAAATAGTGTGACATACTCTTTAGAACTATTGTTCTCCTGGCCTGCTGATACTGCGATCCTAGGATTAACTCAAATCAAACTCCTGAATCGGTGCCACTGTTTATCACATCCCTTCCAGTTCTCCCTCCCTCCCTCCCCCCCTCCCTCGTCCTTCTTTTCCTTTCCTTTCTTTTTTTAGCATATTTCATTGAGCAACTTCATCCAAATAAAAGTGCATGGAAACTACTACTTTCTAAGTCCCTGTGTTTTGGAGACACTTTAGTTTGCTCTTCCACTTGACTAGTAGTTTGCCTGAGCATACAATTCTAGGTTCAGACCATTTTTTTCTAGAACGTTTTCCGGCATTATATGTTGTTCTCTGGTGTCCAAGATTCCTAGGCTGTTCTGATTCTTCCTAATATATATGAGCATTTTCCCCCTGAGTCTCCAGAAGCATTTAAGACCTTCTCTTTCCCCTTAGCATACAAAACACCGCAAATGTGAATCCAAGTGTCTTCATTTACTCAGGCCATCAGCAGCCCTTTTACTCTGAAGAGACTCAGTTCTCTCTTTAGTTGTGGTAAATCACTTTCTCATATTTCTTTGAAAAGTTCCACCCCACACTTTTCTTTGTTCCCCATTTCTGGACCTCCTCTGTTATAACACATAGATCAATTTTTCTGTTTTATCTTTTAAGTTTCCTTTATTTTTGTCACTGTTTATTTCCTAGGTAATTTCTTCAGTGTGATCTTCAAACTCTTGTATGGAAGATTTTACTTTACTAAAGACATGTTGAACTTCTAAAACATTTTTTTTGTTGTTCTCTAGCTTTTCACAGGTTCTTGATTTTTTTCTTGTTTCATTATCCTCTGTTACTGAATTATCTGTTTCTATTGAAATCTATTCAATTTCTTTTTAATTTCTTTTTTTTTTTTTTTGGTTCTTGCTCTTTCATGCTATTGGTATTCTTCATATATTTTGAATGTTTTTCAAATTTGAGAATGAGGGTCCGGGTTGTATTTTCCAAGTAGCTGATATGGGTCCTCTGCCTGGTATGTGTTGACTTCCTTCACTTGGGTATACAAATGTATGCATTTATATATTAACTCTAGTTCTTTTCAGTGTGTAGGAATGAGCAGCACTTGGGACTGTCTGGCTTAGCTTGGGCTTGGGTCCTCAGATCGAGAATCAAGCTTTAGGTAAGGAAGTCTTTCAAATGCCAGAATGGGGAAGGTTTCAATCTAGGGAAGATGCAGCCACCGTGGGAGCCTTACATTTCAGAACAGAAACTCTTTATTTTTTTGCCTGCTCTGAACACAATGCCAGGAACAGGGGGGAAGGCAAGGAACATGGGAAACAGTTGCAGAAAAAAATTAAGATCTACCCGGTATGAATGTTTAGAGGGAGCTTGGGTTGGAGATTAAACCACAGCAAAGAAGCCTCAGACATCCTCAGTAGATATGAATGAGAAATGATGTAAAAAGAAAAGTAGTACCCCAATGGAACAAAATACACTGAAGTACTCAACCATTTAAACATTCAATAAATAATAAGTGAGCACACCCTCTATACTTAGCCTTGTGCAATTGTCATCTATTCTTTAAATTGATTGGTTCATTGCCTGTAGGCAAGTAATTCTTCTTACTCTTATCTTCACCTATCGAAATTAAGAGTTTTCTTCCTGATTCCTGCCTCTCAGAAAATACAGCACAGCTAAGTGTAGCCTAGACATGTCCCTACCTGCCGGCCTGACCCTGGCACCTGGGAGAGGCAGAATCTTGGCACGGTTGACATTTACATCACCACGGCCTTAGAAAATTGAGCTCAACAAGGAAGTTGCAAAAGTCAGAGACAGCCCAGGGAATGTTCCTGATTTTGATCATGTTACGTGTACTTCCAATTACATACGTTATTCACATGGTACTGTTTGGAATTATTGTAACAGCATGTAAATTTATTACTTGATTTAATAAGCTTTTTGTATATACAAGGTCTCCATATTATATTTTCATTTTATATATAT